>NC_062965.1:19363705-19534857 GCF_023119035.1 Salvia hispanica
ACGGACAAATAGAGTATGTAATAATTACCAAATTTGAATTCAAATACCCCGTAAATAAAATAGAGCCAAAATCCCTTAGCATTATGAAATTTTTTTGTATGAAAAGTAAGATTTTGGTTCGGGGTTAAAAACTGGGGGATCTAGTTTGGTTGAAGGTGGGGGGCCCCTTCTCACTCCTTCCCCTCTATATTTTAATGCAAATTTTTGAATATATACATAAAATTATCCCAAATTTCCCCCTCTTCAAATATATAAAAAATATTACCCTTGTCCCTTTAAGTCCGGTTGAGTTCCCAGTTTTAAAAATAAAAAGGAAAGGTGGTGAAAAAAGATAGTTGTGGGTTCCTACATATATTAGTTTATAATAAAATGGGTAAAAAGGGAGTAATGGGGGGCCTTTACCCAATTAAATATTAAGGATCTTAAAGTGGGACTAAAGAAAAAGGGACCTTTTGGGAGGAGGAAAAATTAAAATTTTTTTATCCCAAGCCCCCTTAAATATATAAAAATTATCTATATTAAATTCCAATGGTGCTACAGATAGGTATCTTCCCCCCCCCCCAAAACCGGACATAAAAATCCCCTTACATCGATTTAGGCCACCATAGGCCCCGAATAAAAATAATTAAAAATATACTACATTTACGAAATTAAAATTACGATTAAAATCAATTAAATTTCGAACATATACGGGAAAATTAATCCATTCCTTTAAAAAAAAAAGTACAAAGTTTTTTAAAAAAGTACATGTTTTTTTTTTAAAAAGGGGCTTCAACACCGAGCCCCGCCACCCCCTCCTCTGCCTCGTCCCCCCCTGCCGTCCCCCGCCACCCGTTATCGAGCCCACGTCGAACCCCAGCCCCCTGCGTTTCCAAAACAACCCCCATGCTTTGAGCATCTCGTGAAGAAACATCTTTGGTGGGGGGGCGGTCCTCCAAACTTGGGAAAACCTTGTACATGTTTGGATAGTTCGAAGGGGGGTACTGGTGGGCGGGTGGGGGGGGAGGGTGGACCTCGCGGGGGGGGGGGGATCCTCCCTGCCCCGGCCCGCTTTCCCACCGGGGGGGGGCGCCAAAATGGGAGGGGATGGAAACTCCTCGGGCCCCGGGGGGGGTCGGGGGGTCCCCGGTACCCGGTGTCGCCCTATAGTTCGCCCCGCTCTACCGGGGCCCCCCGCCCGGAACTTCCGGGGGCCCCGAACAAAAACACTCCCAAAATCCTTTTAGTCCCCGCCAAAGCCTGGCATCCCGGCTTCTCTTCGCCCCCCCCGGCGCGGGGCGGGGCCGGAAAAAGGGCCCCCGCCCGATGCGCTCCCACCCCTTCCGGGCCCCCCTCCCCGCGGTCCTTCCCCGGGGGGCGGGCCTCCCCCTGGCGGGTCGATTTCGCCCCCATGGGCCCGCGGTTGCAGGCGGATGGCACCCCTAACCACCCCGGCCACCCCGTACTCATCCTCCCGCCACTTCCTCCGGCCGGGTGTCGTCAACAACGGCTGCGACGACCGCCGACCACCTTGGCCTTCCCCTCGTCTTCTTCTTCTTCGCCGCGGCCCGCCCCCTGGACGGAGTGTCCGCATCCCCGAGATCGATCCCCGTATCATGCTGCAAGGTCATCGCTGCTAACGCGTCTCACTGGGTCGACGTGGAGACGAAGCCGGCAAAAATCAAGCGGGACGATATACCGTGTCCCCTCCCGTGACCCGCATCCCCTGCATCCGGATGCATACCGTGCTGCATCCCCCGCCACATCATCCCCATCATCCTCGCATCATCCGTCGCATCCGGGGCATCCCCCCACCCGGGCGCCCGCTTGCCCCGCTCCCCTTTCGGCCCCCCCACGGCATACCCCCGGTTCCCCCTGCGCCTCCCCCCGGGCACCGACCATCACCCCCATCATCGATTCCAAGGGATGTTAAACCCGGGCCCATCCCCCCCCATCTAGATCCCACATGTACCGTGATTTCGAGATCCACCCCGTCGAAGGACTCGTTGGTTGTGATCCATCGCTCGATGATGCTCTTGTACGAAATTTAGAGAAAAAAATTTCGTTAAAACAAGTGGGAAATGAAAATGAAACGAAAATCGCGTTTATATAGGTTTTTAAAAAAAAAAAAAAAAAAAAAATCGGCGCGGCCCATCGGCCCGCCGAGCGCGGCCAGCCATGCCGATCCGCCGCCGTTCGCGCTCGCCGACTCCCAAAGGTTCCTAGCGTCCGGCGACGAATCTCCTAGCCAGCGTAGGGCCATTGGAGATGCTCTTATAATTTTGACCTCTTATAATGAAATCCCAGCCCCTGTTATGAAATAAGTAAGATGAAGAGCCGAACATCCTATGCAAATTCCAAGAACCACAAGAGTCTTAGCTCCGAGCATGATCGGTTCCCATTACATCAAACATCTACAATTTATCAAGGGACTTTTCAAAGGAGAAGTCATATTTCTCCTAGATAAATCTTACATTGATTGTACTAGTTAAATCTTACATTGATTGTTGAGCTTATTGCTTTAATAACTTTAGGACGATTGCTTATCTGATTTGAAGCTTTTTCCTTAAGAATTGCAAAATTGTAGTCATTAACTCCTATCTCTCCCACCAAAACAAGGGAGGTTTCAAAAAAATTCTTACAATCTGCCATCAATCAACAACTTATTCAAACTTTAGCTCTCGGCAACTTTTTCCATGGTCACAAACTCTTTTTTATGCTAATCACGAATGAGTAACTAAAATAATGCTATGCATAAGTAGATAGTGTCATTGATGAATAAGAGGAAGCAATTAATACATAAACTATGTGTATAGAAATTCGACCAATTGTTTCTAAATTAGTAGCTATAAACTTTATATAATGAAAGTTCATTTGTAATTTATCAAATCAAGTGAAGGTCAAGTGAAGGTTGCGTAAAATATTCTAATTCAATTTCAAATCTTTTGTCAGTATATGATTGATATAATAAATGGGAATTGTGTTAGAATTGAAAATCCATAAAAATTGAATTTGAAGTTACATTATTTGAAATTGATTCTAAATTATTTGGTAAATTAAATAATTAATATAAACTTTAATTCTATTTTTTTAAACTCTTTGTTTGGTAAATAAATTAATCAAAATTTGACACTGACGTTTATGTAAAATATTTTAAAATTATTTAAATACATTATATGTATGCATTACTATTTATTTTTGTATTTTGAGTTGTGCATTGTTGTGTTTCATAATCCAAATAATAGATTTGTTATGAAATGATAAAATGAAATAGTACTATACTACTATACAGCTAGAGACACATCCGCTAAATCAATCTGGATCCCTCCTCCGCCCAAAACGAGTCCAGCGCCGTGCATCCCGCCGCCACCGCACACTACCGCATAAAAGTAGTGACACCAATAAATATTTATAAGATATCAGAATCATTTTAATTGAATACATCAAAAATATATGTAAAATACTACCCTCTGTCCTAGATGACACATCTCTTGGCGATGCAGATTTAGATTACTCCCTCCATTCCATGGTAATGGAGCGTTTCTTTTCAGCCTGGAGATTAAGAAAAATTGTATTAGGTGAGTTAAGTAAATGGAGAGTAAAGTGGAAAATGAAAAGGTATAGAGATGAAGAGAGAATAAAGTAAGAAGAGTAAAGTATGAGTGGAAAAATGTGTTGACTTTTACTAAAAAGGAGAATGACTCTATTATTAACGTACCAAAATGCGAAATGACTCTATTACTATGACAAGAGAGAATATTAGTTAAAGTGTTTAATGGAGAGAAAAATGTGGGTAAGTATTAAAATTGAGAGAAAGAAGATCAATATTTTAATGGGAATGAGAAAAAGTAGTTGGGATATTAATTGGAAGAGAAAATTTCCAAAAAATGAAATGTATCATCTTAGTTGGACAAACTAAAAAACTGTCATTTTAAACGGGATGGAGTGAGTAACATTTTTCTATATCATATCAAAAGGAGAGTTCAAGCGAAAAGAATTTATAGAAAGTTTAGTTTTTAGTTTTACAAAGTGCAATTTATTTGTAGATGCTTCGCTCCAACCGATAAATCAGGGCTTCGAGTCACCGTAGTAGTCAAGGGGGTGAATGGATCGGCATTATTTGAAGGCGGAGCACAAAACGCATAGAGCGGAGGACTAGTAAAAGATCCTTGCGTAATCCATCGCATACTCCGTAAGCCGTCTCGTCAAATGGAGCCATCCCGCTCACGTACAACGAAGGATCCTCGCACGTGCTACATCCTTCGAACCGCAGTGGACGTGCCATTAACGTTGTACGGTCCTCCACTGCCACAACATGCTATAAGTGCCCCTTCGAGAATCTGCAACATCATAGCCCAATCACTCCATCCAAAATTGCGAGATATTCACATGTAGTTGTCTCGCGTAAAAATGTACGTAAAAATAGATCAACAAGAATTCACCATATTTTGTTGGGAATCGGTAAAACTGCATTGCAGCATTGTAATAGTCTGCATACACAACGTTGATGCTCGGGTTCGCTTTTGGATGAAGTCAAGTTCTGTTAAAGCAATTTGTTATGGTGGCGACGAACCGTTTAGCGATCGAGGCAACCTTGTTGGGTCGTATATGTTTGATTCGAGTTATGAAGTAAGTAAGATAAAGCAAACATCCGATAGGCAAATCCCCGGGAACTACAAGAGTCTTAGCTCAGAGCTTGATCGTTCTGCATTGCATCAATTATTTACAATTTATCAAGGGATTTTTCAATGGAGAAATAATTTTTCTCATAGTTAAATCTTACATTGATTGTTAAGCTTATTGCTTTAACAACTTTAGGAACGATTGCTAGTACTGATTTGAAGCTTTTCCCTTGAAGGAATGCATAGTTGTAGTCATTGCCTCCTATCTCTCCCACCAAAACCAGGGAGGTTTTTAGAAAATTCTTACAATCTGCTAGCAATATTTTCAACAACTATTTCAACTTTAGTATCAAACTCTTATCAATATGGCTCACTTTTCAACAACTTTTTTAACTTTAGTAACAACTCTTTTAACTTTAATATTAATATGAACACTTTTCAATATGCACAAATAAATTGTGCCATTTGATGAATAAGAGGGAGGAAAATAAAATAAAATAAATTCTTTAATGTTTGGTAAAATTTAATAATTGATAGTATAATGTTTTATTATAATTATAAATTCTTATTGTAAATAAATAAACTAATACAGTAATAAATTTATATTAATTTTTAATAAAATATTTTTTTAATTATTATTTATGTGTAGTATTATATATCTATACATAACTTTATTTATTTATTTTGAGTTGTGTGTACGTGGGCTAGTGTGTTTGTCGTGTGTGCAAT
The DNA here is from genome assembly GCF_023119035.1 of Salvia hispanica. Lineage (NCBI taxonomy): Eukaryota > Viridiplantae > Streptophyta > Magnoliopsida > Lamiales > Lamiaceae > Salvia > Salvia hispanica. The sequence goes on from NC_062965.1 coordinate 19,369,036, forward strand.
GTTATGTCAGTGTCTGCATGGTGTGTGTATAGTTTGACAGTTTGTGTTTCAAAGATATCTGATTTTATAACTATTTAAAATTTGATTCTAAAATTTGAATGGTAGGAATTCAAAATTAAAATTCAGTTTAAAATTGAAATGATATCCTATCCAACAGCAACAGATTTGTAATTGGCAGGAGTATTATTACCTGAAGGTGTGTGGCAAAATTTGGGTAAAAACAGTTCCTTAAACCAACTCAACTGATCAGCTAGAGACGTATTCGCCAAATCAATCTGGATCCCCTCCTCCGCCCAAAACGAGTCTCGTAGCGCCGTGCATCCCGCCACCGCGAAGTTCACACTACCGCTGAAATCGCTGCCACGAAAAATGGCTGCACCAACGGAAGCCCCAAAGCCTCAGCTGCAGAAAAATAATCAATCAACGGTGAGAAATTGCAATTGAAAATGAAATTGAAATCGACTGTGAATTAATGCGAACCTATGAAATCGATGACGAGGCGGCGTCGGACCACCTCCCCGTGGGGCGGTGGAAGAAAGTTACTCCGTATGGCGGCGCGGCCGAGCGTGGTGGAGTGTTGGAGGGAGTGAGTTGGATTGCGTTGCCGGTGTCGGCGAGCGAATCGCCGAAGCTGATGATGGATTTGAAGCACGCGGAAGAAGCTTGATTGCTTGCTGATGTTAAAATCAGGAGAATGGCGATTGAGTAATTCATCTTCATTTTTGCGCCAATGGATTATATTTTTTTGATAATCTTACAAGTGATTGCTAATCATCATTTATCATGCAAGGATCTGTGCTATTATTATACACACACATCAAATTTTTTATAATAAAAGATATTTATATTTTAATATTACAATTTAATAATTAAATAATGTCATAAGTGAAATAGCCGCCCATGTTGTGCTATCAGTCACATCGGAGATCTAATCGTGTACCTAAGATCATGTCATGTGTTAAAAAAGTGTAGGAGTAGTTAGTTTATTTAAAAAATATTGTCATATGATCCAATTTGATTGATAATTCACATATGATTAACATACTTCCTCGATCCGCTTTAAATAAAGCATTTCATTTTTGGTACATAATTTTATATAGTGTTATTTAGTGAATTAAATAGAAAAAAGAAAAGCAAAGAGAGGAAAAATTCAGATAGGGTAATATTTCTATTTTTAGAATTGTGTTACTTAGAGTGGAACATCCCAAAAGAAAAATATATACTTCTTGGTATGATGAAATGGAATGGTGGAATGAAATGTGATTCCTACTTCCATTCTATTCATTTGCTTGATGTGATGGAATGACGAGTGAATTGATGAAAATGCAAAGGAAATTCAAGGAAATTGACATTTCATTCCAACCTCCATTCCATTCCAACCTCCATTCCATTCCGTCCTTATTCCATTCCATCATACAAAGCATGCCCTTAGAGTGTTATAGATATATCATTTATCACATGTTCCTAAGATTCTACCGCAACTGTATATAATTATTGTTATGATTATTTGGGAAAGATTCGCGGGTATGATGTGGAGGAGGATGCGTTGAAGGAGCTTAGAGGGGTGGAGAAAGGGCTGCGTAAGTTCTTGAGCAGCTCGACAATGGTGAATTTGGATGGGAAGCTGTGTGGTGTGGGAAGGGATGGAGACCGAGGGCTGAGTGGCGCGATATTGAGGTTGGATGTGATTCTTGTCGTGCCTAAAGGAGCTACTATCTCGCATTGCTTGGCCGTTGAGTTTTGACGGCCAAGCATTGCTCGGATTTGATGATAAGGTTAGGCAGCGCCTTCATCTTCTTCTTCGTTTTTGTGGTCTGTTTTGATCAGTATGTTTCACCATTTTATGATGTTTCATTTGTCTTTGAAGTTGTGTAGTGATATGTATTGGTTCTGTGTCAATAAAGATTGTTACTGTTAGTACTTATGTCACGACCGCCCTTTAAGGGTATAACAAATGCGGCGATGACGACCTAGGCGGACTTAAATGCAACAGTAACGTAGGCTAGAGTTTCATTAAAAGGGTTTGACCAAAGTAATTAATGAACAATTAAAATGATAAAAAGCAACGGCTTAGCAATGAAAACCAATAAAGAATCAATATCACAATTTAGGCTCAAAACGACAAGGGTTTAATATAATACAAAATGTATCATGTCTGACATTCTAAACAAAATGAAAAGTTTCAAACTCAATCAAAGATAAGAAGTTTCATGTTTCCGAAGCATTCAAAAAAAAGTGAAGTCATATAAGGCACAACTCTACTCAATGTTTAAAAATGATCATATTATTATTCAATTTTTGTAACACCCCCCCGCTGCGCCCCAAACTCCCATGGGAAAAACACGTGGGCGGGACTTTAAACATCCGGCCCAAAGAAAACATTTTAATAGATATTCATCCACCATAGTGAACTCAGTTTGCGTAAAAAAGAATATCATCGAGATCACAAAATTTTCATTTGAGGTCAAAAATTTCCTCCATTTTCTCAACAATTCACATCAATTCCATAGTGCGGAAATGTGGCCACAATTTTCCCCACAGACCCCCACTGAAGGACGGCTCCCCCCCCCAACCGTGTACACTAGCCGATGGGTTTTCCCCCCACTCCCCCAATTTTTTTTATTAGCCCATACCTAATGGAGAAAACTAAAAATGGGCAAAGGCACACAACATCATCAAAACAATCTAGGCATGTCATAACGTTTTAAACCCCCCCTTATAACACCATAATCATTTTTTTGGAATAAAAGATTTTAGTAAATAAAGCCCCCCTGCTTTAGATCTCAAGTACGCTTTTCCCCTTGTTATCATCCGAGAGCCGAGTTATCACCTTTAAATTATGTGTATCACAAGTAAGTCTCAATCATCTACTCAAAATCGCATGTCTTGTTTCCCTTTTTTTCCCCTCGATTAGTTTTATATTATCATTAAAAAAACAAGACATGCTCATCATATCAATTTTATTGTACCCAAACCCGATCTATCAAAACATGTCCCAGAGTGTTTAAAAATCTCACACGCCCACCAAAAACGCACGCCGCATAGATGCACATACACCCACGCACACACTTCAAATTTATCAATTGTTTCCCCTTTTTACTCAATCTATATGCATGGGGTTGGAAACCCAAATCAAGAAAAGATGATCAAAATACCCCTTCTTGAAAAAAAGCGGTAGAAACAAAATAAAATCTTGATTCTTCAATAATTCTTTTAGGCTTTAATTGAATTCTTCTCAAAGATGAAGAAATAAAGAAAATTTGAGAGAGAGGGGAGAGAAAAGGGGAGGAAGAGGGGGGGAGCATGTAGAGGGTTTAGGGGTTTGGGTTTCTCCCCCATTTATGAGATAAATTCCAAGATTTGATCTCAAAAAATATAACTTTAAGATTTGATTCTCCAATAATTAATTAAATAAATATTGTGGAGTTGAGAAGAAAAAAAATTTTGAATATGGAGAGAGAAATATCATTTTTGCCTATTATATAGGTGGGTTTAATTTAATTTTTTAGGAACAGATTTCACGGAGCAAAAAAAAATAATTTCTCCCAAATAAATAGGAAAGTTGAATTATGCTTCCTCCCCAAGGAATCAATTTCAAATCTTAATTTAAAAAGGGAAAGGGAAAATCTCCTTGATAGGAAGATATGCAGGGTATTTAATTTATTCAAAGAAATAAATAAGGGATCAAATAATATTAAAAAAAAATTTTTCCCATAAATAGGAGATTTTGAAAATCTCCATGTATAAAAGGGGTCGATTTTCTCATGGGAAAATAAGAAATAAACGGGCATGAATTTAATTGGATAAATATGCAAATTTAAATTTAAAACCCAAAAAAAATAGAATTCCTCCAATAAAGCATGGGGGGAAAATTCCAAATAAATGTGTATGATATTTATGAAAATCCCATTTAGTCTCACTCATCCCTTAGGAATTAATTGACCAATATGTTTCACCGCATCAATTATTCACATGATCATATCACAATTTCAGTCATTTCCACTTTCACCTCATATTCTCAACACATTGATCTTTCAATGCAGCTATATATATATTTCACATCTTTGACTATTCAACAAAGCACGTCATATAATCAACATATTTGACTATTCAAATAAATCTCAACTCCACCATGCAACTAGGTCATAAAGAAATCATGCAATTAAATCACTCATCATTAAATCCACGTACTTCATAGCATTAAAAGCATTTAATGCAAAAATTTTATGTCTCAAAATTAAGATTTGAAAAGTGGGGCGCTACAACTTACTTTAGCAAGATTTTGTTGGATTTGATACTAATTAGTGATGAAGCACTGAGCTAAACATCTTAATGCTATGAAAGAAGTAATCTTTTGATAACTACTACAAATATGCTATGTTATTCAATATATACTGAAACAGTACTGTTTTATCGAAGGTCTAGCACTTAAATAGTTCAAAACTTTCGGCTAACATTTGGCAACAGTAGTTTTAGGTGTTTCAAAGTTCAATTTATTTGTTAAGATGTTTCACCTCCAACCAATAAGTCGGAGGTTGGAGGTTCGAGTCACCATAACCAGGATGAACGAAGCAGCATATTGGAAGGTGGAACACAAAACGCATGCAACGGAGGAATGGTAAAAGATCTCGCAGCAAACCATCTGCAATCAATCTATACGCTGCCTCTGTCCAATGGAGACCGTCCCAACTAGCATGCAACGACGGATCCTCGCATGTGCTTGATCCTTTGGATCCACACATGGATGCGCGATCAAAGTTGTATGGTCCTCCACTGCCACAACATGCTATAAGGGCTCCTTTGTGAATCCTGCAACATCATTAATCAAACACTACATCCAATATTCTGCATATATTCATATATCAGTTGTCTCACGTAAAATGTGAAGTAAAAATAGATCAACAAGAAATCACCATATTTTTTTGGGAATCGGTAAAACTGCATTGCAGCATTGTAATAGTCTGCATAGACTATGTTGATGTTTGGGTTCTGCTTTTGGATGCAGTCAAGTTCGGTCTTAAGTATGTTGTTATGGTGGCGAGCAAAGTTGTTTAGCCAGTTGAGACAACCTGTTTCAGGTCGTAGTATGTTTGATTCGAGGTTATGAAGTAAGTAAGATAAATAGGTAAACATCCAATAGGCAAATTCCCAGGAACCACAAGAGTCTTAGCTCCGAGCTTGATCAGTTCCTACATTACATCAAATAATTACAATTTATCAAAGGATTTTTCAAGGAGAAATAATAGTATTTCTCATAGTTAATCTTACATTGATCATTAAGCTTATTGCTTTAACAACTTTAGGAACGATTGCTAGTGTTGATTCGAAGCTTTTCCCTGAAGGAATGCATAGTTGTAGTCATTGCCTCCAATCTCTCCCACCAAAACCAGGAGGTTTCTAGGAAATTTTTACAATCTGGAAGCAAATAACAACTCTTTTAACTTTAGTATTAATATGAATCACTTTTCAACAGCTTTAATTCTCCATGGTCACAAACTCTTTTAAGTTTGTACACAAATTAAATGAGTAATTAAAAGAATGATATGTACAAATAAATTTTGCCATCTGATGAATAAGAGGGAGGAAAACAAATAATACTCCTCTCCCGTCCCCAACTAAGTGAATCGTATTCCCCATTCAGATGTCTAAACTAAGTTGAGTCATTTCCACTTTTAATAAAAAAAATAAAACATGCAATCACTTTTGCTTTATTCTATTATTATCACTTTATTATAATTATAAATTCTTATTGTTAAATAAATTAATTAATAAAAATTTACATTAATTTGTACTAATAAATATTTTTTTAATTATTATTTATGTGTATTTGTAGAAAATGATAGGAGTATTACCAGAAGGTGTGTGGCAGAATTTGGGCAAAAACGTGGGGCGGTGGAAGAAAGTTACTCCGTATGGCGGCGCGGCGGAGGGCGGAGGAGTGTTGGAGGGAGCGAGTTGGATTGCATTGCCGGTGTCGGCGAGCGAATCGCCGAAGCTGATGATGGATTTGAAGCACGCGGAAGAAGCTTGATTGCTTGCTGATATTAAAATCAGCAGAATGGAGATTATGTAATTCATCTTCATCTCTGTGCCAATGGATTATATTTTTTAGATAATCTTTTTTATGTGTGTAGAGTATAACTAACAAGTTATTGCCAATCATCATTTATTACATTCACCTAAGATCCTGTCGGCAGCTTTTAAATAAAGTTGGTAGGAGTAGTTATTGGGAACGGATCCCTGCTTGGAGAAATCACAGCAGGGGCTGCTGTGGTGAAGAAACGGCGCCATATTGTATCAATTACCTCAGTTTTGCTTATTCAATTAAGTGGCAGTATAACATCTGATGCGGTAGTAGTATTCCTTATATATTTGATCAATGATTTAAGTATTTCACTAATCTATCATCCACACCTCCACACCGCTGCAAATAAATCAGAATACTGTATTGAAAAACGGCCGCGTTGTATCAATGCTTGAAAGCCAATTTATATTAAAATATACCAATCTCAATTATAATATACTAATATTACACTAAAAATTAATTTCAAAACGTAATTAAAACTCCTTTTGTGTTATTCTTTAAATTTTATTTAGTGTAATATTATAATTGAGAGTTAATATTGTAAGTGATTTAAATTAATATTTTTAAAAAAAGTTTCTAATCTCATAAATTCTAAAATTGAATTAAAATCATACTCCTACTATCATATTTTTTTATTGTATGTACACCTTGCCTCAGTAGTTAAGTTATATTTTTTTTAGGTTGGTTGTCTCAAAGTAGTTGATTCATTTCCTTTTTGGAAAACTTTTCTTCTCCATACTTTACTCCTTTTTCATTTTTCACTCTCTTCACTTTAACATTTCACATATCAATTTCTAAATCTTGTACCCAAAAAAATATCACAATTACCTTGTGACGATGGAGTATTAGTTTCAATTTTGACAATCACAAAACAATTAAAAAATGAAATGTTATATTCGAAATTTTTAAGTTGTGAAACTAGTCAAAATTCAAAAAAATTTGTGATTTAATATAAATTATCACTAAATTTATATAAAATTGAGTTTTCAAATAAATTTTTAGTCTAGAACAATTTAGAAATGAAATTAATAATTCCCTTATTTCCTTCAATAAGCTTTATTTAATAATGGTTTTAAATAATCTAGTCATATTACATTATCTTATAATAGTACTACTAGTTAAATTACTAAAAAATTATATTCAAGAAACTATTACTTATACTACTCAGGAATCACTACTCAACAAATTATTAAATATTCTGATTTCATTTGTAGCGGTGTGGAGGATATATTAGTGCAATATACTTTAATCATTGATCAAATTAAATATATAAGTAATACTACTGCCGCATCAAGTATTATACTAACACTTAATTGAATAAGCAAAAAGTTGAGGTAATTGATACAATATGACGCCGTTTCTTCACCAAGCGCTGCTGTGATTTTTCCACAGAGGGATCCGTTCCCGTAGTTATTTTATTTAAAAATATTATTACGTGATCCAAGTTGATTGATACTCCATCCTATCCCTTGAATTTTATCACATTTTGATTGGTCACATATTTTAAAAATGTAACAAAACTGAGTTAAAATATATAGTGGAGAAAGTCCTACTTTTATATACTCCTTCCGTCTCCAATAAATATAATTTTATACAATGTTGTTTTGTGAGTTAATGAAGATTTGTTTTATGAGTTAAATGGAGAGAATAACGTAAGAGACATGAAAAAAATTAGAGATAATGATATTTCTGTTTTTAGAAATATGTTAAATAAAAGGAAGCCAAAATCCCTCAGCATTTATCAATAAATACCAGTTCACACAATTGAGTGAATACAATCTCTATTATGAAATTCTTTTGTATGAAAAAGAAGATTTTGAAATGTTTTGCTAAGAACTCCCAGCATGGAAAGCTTCTAAACCAGCATCTGTCCCTATCCAAGTGAACCCTGTCCCTTTACACACTCCTCTAGCCTTCATCACCTCCCTCAACTGGCTCACACCCTCCCATCTTCCGGCATCAGCCAGCGTGTTCGACAACGCAACATACGCCCCCGGCCTGCTCTCCTCCTTCACCTTGAAAAGTTCGTCCGCAGCCGCTCTAGCAAGCTCCACATCACCCTGCAACCTGCAAGAACTCAGCAAAGCCGCCCACACGTCCGAGTTGGGCTTCTCGGGCATCTGCGTTATGAACTCAAGCGCCTCGTCCAACCTCCCCGCGCGCCCCAACAGATCAACCACGCAAGCGTAATGCTCCATTCTCGGCCTCATCGAATAAACCCGCTCCATGCTCTTAAAGATCTCCATCCCTTCACCGACCAGCCCCGCGTGGGCGCAAGCTGACAACGCGCCAAGAAACGTCACGTGGTTTGGGGTGATCCGGCTGACATTGATCATTCTGTTGAAGAGCGCTAGAGCTTCGTTTGGGCTTCCGTTCTTGCCGTATCCATCAATCATCGACGTCCACGAGAAGATGTTCCTTCTAGGCATGTAGTCGAAGACGCGCCTTGCATCCTCTGTCCGGCCACATTTGGAGTACATGTCTATCAGAGCACTCCCCATCTTTATGTGAGGGAAAAACTCAGTCTTTACGAGCTGCCCTTGGATCTGCTGGCCGATTTCAAACGCTGACAAGAGCGAACAAGCCCCGATGATGCTTGCGTACGTTGATATGGTAGGCGTGAAATCAAGACGCTGCATCTCAATATACATCTCTATGGCCTTCTTAGCCATTTCAACCGATTTGCTGTATCCTTCAATCATGGCATTGTAAACCACCACATCTTTCTCGAGAGTTTTCTCAAACACATCCTCTGCATCCTCCCAACGGCCTCGGTTCATGTACCCGGTGATCATCGACGTAGAACAAACCACATTCTGCTCCAGCATCAAATCGAACACTCTCCTCGCATAATCAATCCTCTCGCCCTTCACATACGCATCGACTAATGCGGTATAGAGCACGTCATCACCGACTACATAAGATTTCGAGATTTGGGCATGGACTTCCCTCGCAACAAAATGTGAGGATAGCCCTGCATTTCCACTAGTTGAACCTTTTAAAATCATCGAAAATGTGTAAGCATCTGGCTTCTCACCTGAAAGGTAGAGTTCTCTCACCAATTCAAACGCTTCTTCGGCAAAACCGTGCCTTACGTTTCCTGCTATCATGTAATTGTAGGCTGATAAAGTTCGGTGAGGCATTTCATCGAACACCTGGCGCGCGTACGATAAACATGAAGACTTGATGTGGAGGATGAGGAGTTTGATGGAGATGTTGACATTGGGTATGAAGCCAGTTTTGATAATGCGGGAATGGATCTTCTGGCCGTGAGAGGGGTGATCGGAATTGATGTAACTCTGCAGCGCCGATGACACGGAAAACACTGGGACAGCGTTGAGCTCTGTTCGTGGGCAATTGGTTGTGGGTTGAACTAGGGCACTGATATTGCTAAATCTGCCATGCCTCATTTTCTTCCCATTTGGAGATCAAAAAAGGAGATATAAATCCAAGTTGAATTCGAAAATCAGGAGTGGTGAATGAAAATGCACTCCATAAGCTGGCTTGATAAATCATGAGCTCAATTTAAATCTCTAATTATGTTTTATTATTATTATTATTTGTAATATTATTTTATATTTTTATATTTTTACCAGTTAATTGCCATTGGATAAAAGAGAGCTGAAGGTATCAAAAAGGGCAAACACTTAAATCCCTAAAAAACTAGAAACGTGGATACCCTTGAATCTTGAGACATTTGTAGAAAGAATCCAGATTCTTGATCAATCGTGAGAGAATCTGATCCTCTTATCTTCACTCCAACCCCAAGCTACACAGTACACACTCTAGGTTGAAGATGGCTGCGATAATGGGAGCTTCCTCCACTGCAGCAATCTTTGCTACTCACTCATCAATAACTCCCTCTCTCTCCCTCCACCCTTCTCCACGTACATTTGCTGAAACCCCTTCTGTTTCCCACTTGTTCTTCAAATTTATGGTTAATTTTTTACAATTAATTGATGTAGGGCTGAGCTCAGGGAGGAAATTCTATGGAGGAGTTGCAGTCCCCTTGAAGAAAGGGCGCTCTCATTTCCATTTCTCAATTTCCAATGTTGCCACTTCTCCTGCTCAGCAAGAGGTACTGATTTTGTTCCCATTTTGATTTTGTGTGTGTATTGTGAGTCTGTAACCTAATTTGGCCTGTGTGCATGCTGTAGATATGAGTTTTATTGAGTTTAAAGGTAAAGGTTTTGGTTAAGAAGTAAATCCTATCTCATTTTTGGTAGTTGTAGATAAGTAACATATCAAAATCACTTTTTTTTCAGTTGTTCCTCATCTCATTTGATTCTTGATTAGAATATAGTCAAGTAAACTTCTCCGGGTTTACATTATGGAGCTGCTCCCTTCGTCTCACCGTAGTTGAGGTGTTTCTTTTGGGCACGGATATTATGAAATGAGTGTTTAGGGAGTTACGCGGAAAAAGAATAAGAATGATTGAATGCGTTGATTTTTGTCATAAAAGGAAATTACTCAACTCAAAAGGAACGTCTAGAAAAGGAATACAACTCAAGTTGAGTACTATTTTTCTAGGTATTCCATGGTTCAATTTCAATATGTGTTTGTTTCCATTTTGATTTCGTGTCTTGCTTTGAAGAGTGTGTATTATGACCTAAGTTCGCGTTTGTTGATGTTGTAGATATGAGTTTTATTGAGTTTCATGGTAATGTTTGGTTAAGAAGGTAATCTTATCTCATTTTTGGTGATTGTGGAGTATTCATGTCACAATACAGTAAATTCACTTGTTTTTCATCTCATTTGTTTCTTGGTTCGGATATAGAGTAGCATCTAATAGTTAAGTGAAAAACTCCGGGTTTACATTATGGCTATGATCAGGTTCAGAAGCTCGCTTCTTCGAAGGAGAATCAGAGGCCAGTTTATCCATTTGCAGCTATAGTCGGGCAGGATGAGATGAAACTGTGCCTTTTGCTGAATGTGATTGATCCGAAGATCGGAGGGGTGATGATCATGGGTGACAGGGGGACCGGAAAGTCTACAACCGTTAGATCTTTAGTCGATCTACTCCCTGAAATCAAAGTAGTGTACGGGGATCCATTTAACTCGGATCCAGAGGATGCTGAAGTGCAGGGGCCGGAAGTACGTGACAAAGTCATGAAAGGCGAACAGCTCCCTGTCGTAGCTACAAAGATCAACATGGTTGATCTGCCTTTGGGTGCAACAGAAGATAGAGTTTGTGGCACAATCGACATTGAGAAGGCCCTTACCGAAGGTGTGAAGGCGTTCGAGCCTGGTCTCCTAGCAAAGGCCAACAGAGGGATTCTGTATGTTGACGAGGTTAATCTTTTGGACGATCATTTAGTGGACGTTCTGCTAGATTCTGCTGCCTCGGGATGGAACACTGTGGAGAGAGAGGGAATCTCGATTTCACACCCGGCCAGGTTCATACTCATCGGATCAGGTAATCCAGAAGAGGGAGAATTGAGGCCACAGCTTCTTGATCGTTTTGGGATGCACGCCCAAGTTGGAACAGTGAAGGACGCGGAGCTCAGGGTGAAGATAGTCGAGGAGAGAGCACGATTCGACAAGAATCCTCAAGAGTTCAGGAAGTCCTACATCGCAGAGCAAGAGAAACTCCAGCAGCAAATTGACTCGGCCAGGAGTGGCCTTTCGTCCGTCATAATAGATCATGATCTTCGAGTGAAAATCTCCAAGGTATGCGCGGAGCTCAACGTGGACGGATTGAGAGGCGATATAGTTACGAATAGGGCAGCAAGAGCATTGGCTGCTCTCAAGGGAAGAGATAAAGTAACAACGGAGGATATTGCCACTGTCATCCCCAACTGCTTGAGACACCGGCTTAGAAAGGACCCTCTTGAGTCGATCGACTCGGGCTTGCTCGTGATCGAGAAATTCTACGAAGTTTTTGCCTGAGGGAGGTAAAAGTTTCATCTTTTTTTTTTTTTTTCTAGTGCAAGGTTTTGGTGTGAAGGTTTTTTATACTTGGCTGTTCAATTTTGGAGCTGCGAAACGAACTATTGATTTGGTGGAATGAAGTTGATTGGTTAGAATTCGTTGAAATCTTCATCTTAATTTGGAATTTTTGTAGTTTTATAAGTAGTAGCAACATTAGTCATATGATTTTCCCTTTTTTTGAGTACTTTCTTAAGAAAGTTGTGTTAATGGGAAAATCTTACACAATAATTGATGAATTGCACTATAGAAGTGGAGAATTGTACACTAACTTAGGGATGAATTTCGACAACTTCAAGGACAAGTCTTATTATACCTTAACTATTCATGTATCACGTTAACTTCTCATATCTTAGCACAAGCACAAGCACAAGCAAATACGGAATACCAAACAATGAACAAACGTCTGACACCCTCGATGCCCCACCCGTATTCCCGGTCCAGACCAAATTAAGTAGCTAGTAGACCCGAAGCTAATAAATTAAATTTAAGTAGGATTATTAAGCATCGGTCCTGTAGCTCAGTTGGTTAGAGCGTTGGTCTTATGAGCCGAAGGTCGCGGGTTCGAACCCCGCCAGGACCACCTTTTTATATGTAGTTAGAGGTTTGAGTTGCTGCTAGCCTGCTACCATGACCTTTTCATCGGGTATGAGCCCCGCTAGAACCACGTTTTTCTAATTTTGGTTGCTTATTGGTTAGAGGTTCGAGTTGCTTGACCACAACCTTTTCACTGCGTCCGATTTTAACTGGATTCGTGTTTTCTAAATTGTGTATTTTATTGGTCAGAGGTTTGAGCGATTAGACCGTGATTTTATTTGCTAAAGTCTCTACTGCAAATTAAAATGCATCTACCTCTATTATATTCCTTTTGCTAGGAAGGAAAGTCTTAAATAATTGATAGGAAGAATCAACAATAAAATAATTAAATAAAAGATAGAACAGTGTGAAGATATATCTGGACTAATGGAATAGTTGTTTGTTGGTGATGGACCAATGATATCTGTGATACTAGTAGTACTTTATTTTATATAAAGACGAACATGAACGGTTCACCTATATATTCCACATCAAAACCTACAACCTTTTTTTCCATAAATTATGTAATATGTACTGCATCACTATTCTTTGTTTGTTGACGTACCTAAATAAAGAAGCGGTTTCTTTTGGACAATGTTTCTTAGTATTTTTAAACCTTTAAGTTGTGATTTGGCTCATTTCCCCTTAACATATGGTGAAGCAAAATTCGTAGGATCGGATACTTTGAAAAAGTTGACACTGGCATTAGAAGGCATAAGTGATGCGGTGGCCGTTGCTTGCAATGGAGGAACGAAGGAGAATTAATCCTAAAAGTTCATGAGGCCGAACAGTCACCAGCCGCACGTTGTAATCAACAATAGCTCAAAATATCAAATTTATCATGACCCTGGTTGATGGATCAATGGTGAGACACTCATATGAACTCTTGGAAATAATGGAATGCCTACTTATACAATAATTTGTTTATTTTGCCACGTTTTCATATTGTGAATAAAGAAATGTACGTGACTGCATGGAACACATAACTTAATTGTTAAATATTTAATCTATTTAATAGTCATTAATCGAAATAAATAAGCATTAGGATTTTGGTGATCCAGCTGTTCCAAAACTGCTAGTTGTTATAGAAAACTACGAGACATATGCAATTCGGATAATTTAAACTCATACATAATTAATAAGCTCAAACTACTACCACTACTAATTATTATTATTATTATTATAAGAAAATCAGTCTACTTATGAGTTAATTATTCAAAATTTAAGTGTGGCATTTAATACGATGATAATATTAATTGCCACTTTACGGCTTAAACACGTAACATAAGTAAAGTCTCATCTATAAATCATTGGTCACACCAAACAGACATGCCGATTTTAGATGATTTTTGTGTGTATATTTATCAGCTCAGAAAACCAATTAAATGCATGCTTGTATTTTGAACCATTTTAATTTTTAACATTGATGTAATTCGAATTTTTAATCTTTTCAGTTATAAAATTTACAGGAGACATTCAGTTACTTAAGATTAAATTATCCCGATATATGTCAAGATTGGAGTACTTAACAATTAGCAAGGCAAATTAAATGTTAGTTTAAAGTATTTTTTCCTACACAAATGATAAGAGGCAATGCGAATAATGATTGAAGGTTGTATCAGGTTAGTTCGAGTGTCTCTATTACAATAAATTTACTTGGATTAAATTGCGAAATTTCTCCAAATTAAACCCCTTGATGGAGGAAATACATCAATTTTCTCTTCAAATAATTGTAATCTAAAGCGACAGGATAGAATTTCTTATTTGGTGATACATTTGAGTTTGATTGTCTTCAACCTCTGTTTTTGAGGTCAGCAGTCGCTGGGCCATGGCAAAAATCGGCAAAACCAACACTACCCACTTTTCCTCTCTACCTTCCACTTCAAGCCTGTGCATATAAGCCTCTGTTTCACTCATACTTCCAATCTCCATCACTGCTTTTTAGCTTTCTTGGTTTTCTTTGTCAGCTTTGAGAGAAACCCTTTTGCCTAAAAGGAGTTTGGTATGTGACTTGCCCATGTTCTTTTATTCCTTCATTGCTCCTTTCAAGAATGTTTTTTTCATGTGTCTGTAAGCAAAATGTGGCCTTTTTTTGTATGGTATTTTTTTTTCAACTAGTACTGACAGAAGCATGTGGGTTTTTGTGATTCTTGAGCATTTTTAGCTTAACAGGATTAGAAAAAACAAGTCTTTAATACTTGATTGAATCTGATGCTTGTTTCATTGTGAATGGATCTTTGAAATCCCAGAGTATGCCTCATAATTCCAGTGATGTATTGTTTAGGTTTAATGATCCCTTTTGATGATTAGGCTGAATTTGAGAATTCTTTTTGTGAAAGAACAAATTTATATCAGATTTTTGTGTTCTAAATTTCAATTCTTGTACTGTTTTATCCACATATGAAAAGACACATTGTAAATTCTGTCTTTGCGATGGAAAAGTTTTCTTCTTTATTGAAGTTTCTTAATCCATCCTTACTAATGGAGCAATCTATTTCATTACTCATACAATACCAACATTGAGAGTGAGCAGGTGCACTGTGAGTTCAGTAGTGGAAAACATTGAGAAATCCTTACTAATGGAGCAATCTATTTCATTATTCATATGATACCAACATCTTGTTTTTGCTTTATACCGATTAGTGTTTCATCGGTATATAGTTGGGCGAGTGAGCAGGTGCAGTGTGACAGAAGCTTTCTTCTTTATAGAAGTTTCTTGCCGTCCTTTCTGGTTGTCGGTTTTTGAGCTTACTAGAGGAAAATATTGAGAATTCCTTACTAATTAGAGCAATCTCTTTCATTATTCATATGATTCTATCATCTTGTTTTATGCTGATGTATACATTTTGCCATTTATCCATTAGCATTTCATCGATGTATCTAATTAGATGTTTCATATACTGAATGTATTGATGGAATCTGTGATTTCTATAGGGTCCTTCAGTTACCACATCGAGGCTTTGAGCATTGAGTATGGGTTCAGGAGTTTGGTACAAGAATATAATCAGCAAAAGGAAAGTGAAAGGAGAGAAATCACGCAAAGCGAAGGTTTTAATGCTCAGCTCCAATCTGAATCTTTGGTTTTCTATGTTTTGTTTTCCTCCCATGTTAACTGACTATTCAAGTTATCCGAAGATGATTCAGTCCCATCTTCTTGATTTCTGATATTACCATCTTTTTTCGATATTGTTGAGCAGCGATATTCATTTCAACGCATAGATGGCTGCAGAGAGGATCTCTGCTCTCTCAGAGGGTGTCTAGCACTAGCCAATGGCGCTTGTCTCGACAATCAGGGCAGTGTCGTTCTCTCCAGAGAATATGTTGCTGCTAGAAAGATTCAGACTGCATACCGTGCACATGTTGTATGTCATATTCCCTGCTAGCAATCGCTATCGTCTTAGTTTACACAGCTCATTTATTTTGTCTTGGGCTTTCAGATATGAAGATCGTTATGAACTCTTGAATTGACTGTCCTCTTCTGTTTTAGGCAAGGAGAAGTTTTTGTCGAATGAGAGGAAACGTAAGGTTACAGAAGCTGGTGCAGTGTGATTCTGTTAAGAATCAAGCACATACTACATTGGGTCGCCTGCACACATGGACGAGAACTCAAGTCCAGATTAGAGCACGTCGTGCTAATATGGTCATGGAAGGCCAACTTAGGCAGAAGAAGCTCGAGAATCAGTTGAAGCTCGAAGCCAAGCTTCATGACTTTGAGGTAATACAACAACTTTCTCCTTCATGTCTGTAGATTATGGCCAAATCAATAAAATTATGCATAATTTTATGTTGGATGAATTGTCATGATTGAAATTGCTGTTCTTTCCATTTCCTTGTGGAAAAATGTGACCTTAAGAATGAACAATACATGATTTTCGTTTCTTTACATGTATCGATAGTAGTACTATCAGTCGTCCTGTGCTTAGGAAGCCTCCTAACACACCTTATATACATCACGATTTCTATGTTTAAACTGAATTATTCTGTAACTTGAAACTACACATTTAAGACGGATGTTAAATTTCTTCGATGTGGGGCAGGTGGAGTGGAGTGGTGGTTCTGAAACAGTGACCGAAGCCCTTGCAAAAATACATCACAGAGAAGAAGCAGCACTGAGAAGGGAGCGAGCTTTGGCGTATGCCTTTACTCGCCAGGTATGTCTAGTTGTAGTATCTATCGATTTCTTCATCATCGTTGAGCCCAAGAAACAAATCTAATAAACCGTGTGCAGTGGAGGGCCAACACGATGCCATGTTTTGGACCGAGCAACAAAGAACTTAGTAAAGCGGATTGGGGATGGAGCTGGATGGACCGTTGGATAGCTGCTCGGCCATGGGAAAGTCGAGTTTATAGCCCCAAAAAGGCACAGAGGGCCCGACATCCGAAACTGATCTCTGCTAACGGAAAGGCAGTTAAGAAAACCATTTCCCCTGCGAGCAAGGCGCCAGGAAAGGTCCCACGGATCTCTCCTAATGGAAAGGTTACCAGAAAATCCCGTAAGCTGTCTTACAACGCAGCTACCGTTAAAAAAGTGAGTGCGAAAAGTGAAGAGATGAAAACGAAGAATGCAAAGGAAAGCTCCTAAGCATGATGTCAAAATGCAAAAACTGAAGCAGAAAGAGGATTTGATCTGAGCTACTCTCTTTTCTTTCTTACACTATTGTAAATTTTTATTATGAGAAATTAAGTTATTGTGATTTACTTACATGTGTAAATAATCATTGATTCTATATATATGTGTGTTGGTTTTGTACTTGTGGTGAGATCATGGTATCTATTTGTAAATTGAAAATTTTATTTTTATGTACTCTCTCCATCTCACCCAAAGCAACACATTTCATGTTCGACCTGAGATTTGATGCAGCGTTTCTTTTGTTTAGAAATGTGTCGCTTTTATTGGTATAATTTCAGGAAGAAAAAATGAGTTGGACGGAGGAAGTACTTTCTAACTAAGTTATTTTCCAAAATTCTTTTACTTCAAAGATTCAGTTAATTTGTCTAATGTTGTTTGCTCTTTGAAAGATGTATAGTATTTGTCAACATAATTACCAGTGGTGTTCGATTTGATGGATTAGATAAGATCAGGTCGCATCATTTGATTAGGGCTTGATACTTAATCTGGGGACATTGACACATGCAATTCATGGTCATATCATTGTTCCAAGTAACAAGTACTACTAGTAAGTTTCCTTAATCAGTTCTGAATCAATTTATCACCATCTACATATAGTTTCCCAGCTCTTAACTAATTGTAGACAACAAATTGACAGGTGAGTAATTATGGGATCCTTTGAACTTTATAGTGGAAAATAGCACAGCTGTTAAAGATAAGTGGATAATTGATTGATTAAAATGCCTAAGGAGAATAAGAGGGTTTGGTTGTGTTAATGGTTTGGCTGAGCAAACGCAGCTCGCCCAAAACCAAGGCTGGGAATATGACCGTTGGGGCAGCTCAAGCAGATTCAAGATTACATGAGCTAGCCGTTGGGGTTTAGTAACTGACTCGGAGAAGGAAGTTAGTTTGTTATGGATTACTCAGCTGCCCAACACGCATATAAAGTGCTCGAGGAAATGCAACACAACAGATTAGAGATGAGAGAGGGTATTCTTCAGCCAAGTGAAAACAGAGAGATTGAATCGCGTTTTTTCTTAGTCTATTATTCTCAGAGAGTTGAGTGAATCATCTTGTAATCGATAGTGAGCATGAGTGCTTGTATTCACCTTCGTTTCAGATCAGTTTAGAAAAGAGAGTCACAGCGTTTTGCCCGTGGACGTAAGCGTAAGCTGAACCACGTAAAGCTCCTTGTTCTTAGCTTCTGCTTTCTTGTTTTTGGGTCATTCTTGTTCGTGAGATTCACAACGTGGCGCCGTCTGTGGGAATCGACATTTGAGGATGGCGATTTCAAGATTTGAAGCTGAGAAGTTTTCAGGCAAAAATGATTTTGGATTGTGGCGATTGAAGATGAGGGCGATGCTTGTGAAAGGTGGTTGATCCTGTGGCAGAAAGCTTGAATGTTAAAGGCTTCAAAGGGAAGAAGCAATCCAAGAAGAAGTTTAATGGACCAAAGCAGCCTCAACATCAGAAGGGAGGCCAAGAAACCGAGAAAGAAACAAGATCCTGCCATTATTGCAAGAAACCTGGCCACTTAAAGAAAAATTGTTTCTCATGGAAGAGGAAGCAAGCAGAGGAGGCAGGAACTAAGGTGACTACAGATTGTGTTGAGGAACTTGAGGTTCCTCAAGCTCTAAATGTAGCAGGGGATGGTGAAGAGGGTCCATGGATCATGGATTCTGGATGCAGTTTGCATATGTGTCATGTGAGACACTGGTTTACTGAGCTATCTGAGAGTAAGGGTTCAGTACTGTTAGGAAACAATCAGATCTGTAGCATTGAAGGGATTGGGAGCATTATGTTTAAAATGCATGATGGATCAAGGAGATTGCTCACTGGAGTCAGGTACATTCCAGAGATAAAAAGAAGCTAAGGGCTGTTCTTTTGTTTCTGCTTATGGAATAATGAAAGTCATAAAGAATGGAGAAGTAGTTATGATGGCAGAAAGAAAGAGTAGCAGCCTGTACTATCTTGTGGCGGAAGTACTTTCTGGTAGTGCAAATGTTGTGCAGAAAGCTGATCTTAGAAAGTGGCATTTGAGGCTTGGGCATCTTGGTGAAAATGGGATGAAGGAATTGATTAAAAGACAGCTGATTCAACCTGGAGATAAGTCAGGAAAATTGGATATCTGTGAAGAGTGTATCTTGGGCAAGAGCAAGAAGTTAGTATATCCAAAGGGAATTCACACTTCATCAGCTCCACTTGAATACGTTCACAGTGATTTGTGGGGTCCAGCAACGCCACTGACTATTGGAGGAGGTAAGTACTTCCTATCTATTATTGATGACTATTCAAGGAGACTGTGGGTTTTTATTCTGAAAGAAAAGTCAGAAACTTTTTCTAAGTTTAGAGATTGGTGCAAGGAAGTTGAGGTTGAGAAAGGATGTCCAGTGAAGTATTTGAGAACCGATAACGGCCTTGAATTTCTGAGCCAAGAGTTTGATCTGTACTGCAGAGAGAAAGGAATAAGAAGGCATAGGACCGTGCCATGTAATCCACAGCAGAACGGGGTGGCTGAGAGGATGAACCGGACTATCTTGGAGAGGGTAAGGTGCATGCTTTTTAGCTCTGGTTTGCCCAAGAGGTTCTGGGGAGAGGCTGTAGCAATGGCTGCAGTTCTAATTAACAGAAGTCCTTCATCTGCTATAGGTTTTGAAACTCCTGACAGCAAGTGGTATGGGAGAAATGGGGACTACTCAAATTTGAGAGTCTTCGGATGCATGGCCTATGCTCACATCAGGCAAAATAAACTGGAAGCAAGGGCTCTTAGATGTGTTATGGTTGGTTACCAGAAGGGAGTAAAGGGCTATAGGTTGTGGTGTATAGAGCCAAATAAACAGAAAATTATTATCAGCCGAGATGTTCAATTTGAAGAAAATAGGATGCCTTTTCTTGAGGCAGGCTCCAAGCAGAAAGGAAATGAACCAGAAAAGTTGGTTCAGGTGGAGGTGCAGAGTGGGGTCAGAGAGGACTCTGATGAAGTTGTGGTGCCACCTGAGGATGAAGATATTGGAGCAGCTACAGAAAATATTCCTGTGCAAGAAAATTCAGAGAATGATTTAAGTGACTATATGCTAGCAAGAGACAGAGTAAGAAGGAATGTGAAGCCATCATCAAAGTACAGTGATGCTGAGTATGTCTTGTATGCCCTGTGCATTGCAGAGAAGATTGAGTATTCAGAGCCATCAAACTTCAAGGAAGCCATGGCATCCAATGAAAGCAAGCAATGGATGAAAGCCATGGTGGAGGAGATAGAGTCATTAATGAAGAATAAGACATGGATTTTGGTGGATAGACCAGCTACACAAAGGCCGGTCAGCTGCAAATGGGTGTTCAAGAAAAAGGTGGAGGCTGGAAATAAGATCAGGTTTAAGGCTAGACTTGTGGCTAGAGGCTTCACACAAGAAGAGGGCATCGATTACAATGAGGTCTTCTCACCTGTGGTAAAACATGCTTCAATTAGAATCTTGCTTGCAGTGGCTACTCAGAATGATTGGGAGTTGGAACAACTTGATGTAAAGACAGCTTTTTTACATGGAGATCTGGATGAAACCATATATATGGATCAGCCAGAGGGTTTTCTGATGCATGGGAGTGAAAGTAAAGTGTGTTTATTGAAGAAAAGTCTGTATGGTTTGAAGCAGGCTAGTAGACAATGGCACATAAAATTTGATAAGCATATGGAGAAGATAGGCTTCCAAAAGTCTGAGTATGACAATTGTGTATACTTCAGAGGAGGAAATGGAACAGCCATGACATATCTACTACTGTATGTTGATGATATTCTTATTTCTGGACCTGACATGAAAGAGTTGCAGAGAGTAAAAAAGCTGCTGGCAGAAGGTTTTGAAATAAAGGATTTGGGCAAAGCTCAGAGGATATTGGGAATGGATATAGTGAGAGACCGAAGGAATGGAACTCTGTGGTTGTCTCAAGAAAACTACATCAGCAAAGTAATAAAGAAGTTCCAGACAGAAAACAGCAAAAGTGTATCTATTCCTATCTCACAGCAGGTGAAATTGTGCAAAGATCAGAGTCCAAGCAATGAGGCTGAGGAGAAAGAGATGAGTCAGATTCCTTATGCAAATATTGTGGGGAGTATAATGTACACCATGGTCTGCACCAGGCCAGACATTGCCCATGCAATCAGTGTAGTAAGTAGGTACATGGGATGCCCGGGAAAACAGCACTGGTTGGCTCTGAAAGGAATCCTGAAATACTTAAAGGGGCATGGTGATCTTGGGATTTTGTTCAAGGCAAGAAGTGCAGTCAGTGAAGATGCCTTGGTTGGATTCTGTGACTCGGACTACGCAGCGAATCTTGATAATAGAAGGTCACAATTTGGCTATGTCTTTACTTTGTTTGGAGCAGCGGTGAGTTGGAAGTCGGGGATTCAATCCGTAGTAGCCTTGTCGACTACCGAGGCTGAGTATATGGCGCTCACTGAAGCTGTGAAAGAGAGCTTTTGGCTCAAGGGGATCATTGGAGACTTTGGCTTGAAGCAAGGAAGTGTTGCAATCAAGTGTGATAGTAGCAGCGCAATTTGCTTGGCGAAGCATCAAACATTCCATGAGCGTAGCAAGCACATGGATGTGAGACTGCATTTTATACGAGATGAAGTGGAAAAAGGGATGGTAAGGATTGAGAAGGTAAGTACTGATCACAATGCAGCTGATGCTCTCACAAAGGCATTACCAACATCTAAGTTCAGATATTGCTTAGATTTGGTGGGCCTTGTTCGAAAGTTTTAGAGATGGTGTGTGGATGGTGAGGCGTTGGGTGGCTGTAGGCTGGTTTGATCAACCAAGGTGGAGGATTTGTTAATGGTTTGGCTGAGCAAACGCAGCTCGCCCAAAACCAAGGCTGGGAATATGACCGTTGGGGCAGCTCAAGCAGATTCAAGATTACATGAGCTAGCCGTTGGGGTTTAGTAACTGACTCGGAGAAGGAAGTTAGTTTGTTATGGATTACTCAGCTGCCCAACACGCATATAAAGTGCTCGAGGAAATGCAACACAACAGATTAGAGATGAGAGAGGGTATTCTTCAGCCAAGTGAAAACAGAGAGATTGAATCGCGTTTTTTCTTAGTCTATTATTCTCAGAGAGTTGAGTGAATCATCTTGTAATCGATAGTGAGCATGAGTGCTTGTATTCACCTTCGTTTCAGATCAGTTTAGAAAAGAGAGTCACAGCGTTTTGCCCGTGGACGTAAGCGTAAGCTGAACCACGTAAAGCTCCTTGTTCTTAGCTTCTGCTTTCTTGTTTTTGGGTCATTCTTGTTCGTGAGATTCACAGGTTGTGTATAATAGTAGCTTTTGAGTACTACCTACTAAATGAAGCAAAATTATTGCATCAGTACTTAGTTGCACTTGTTAATAATTATGCCAGCTTACAATATCACATGGGAGTCATTGCCTGATTGCACTTTTTGCTATTTTCACACCCCTTTAGACCTCCAAAGTAAGGGCACCCGCAACGACGCCGAAAAATAGGCTAGACCTAAGGCGCGGCCGAGAAACGCCTATTATAGTGGAGCAATGTCGGCCGCAGACCATGGTTTGGACTTTGGACCTGTGCGGCCGACATTGCGGTCTAAGCTGCACACGAGCCTATCTTTCACCGCCCAATCAGGCAGCACGTTTGTGAGCGGGAGAGGGAAGAAAGAGTTTTTTTTATTTCTTTAATTTTTCCATTTATCCAATTTTGTTCATTTCTTTTCTTTAACTATTCATTTGTGCTAATTTAATTAAAAACGAATTTACTCATTTCTAATTAGGATTTTTATGTGATTTGTAATTTTTTTTATATTTCCATTATGAAATATATTTCTAATTATGTAGTAATTTTTTAATTTCAATTACATAATTTTTTTTATTTCATAAATATCACCATTTAAAAGAAAATATAAAATTAGAGATTAATAAAATAAATAAAACCATAAACAGTGGAGTAGTATAAGTCTGGTCTAATTCGTGACCTATACATTGTAACTATTTAAGGTCTGACCCAAAAAACTGACATAACACCCACTATACTTGAACAGTTTTTTCTGTATAATTGGTGTATGATCATCTCCTTTCGGCTTTCTCTGTGTGTGAAGAGATCTATGATTTCATCATTGTTTCACAATTTTTTTCTCAAACATGAATGTATGTATTTGAAACAGAATTACTAAAAACCACCAATCAATCATGAAATCCTCCAAACACAGAATGATGTACATTAGCTAAGAAAAAGAAATTGAACAAACAATCCTTAATAATGCTGCAAGAACGAAGAAGACATGCTCAAAGCCGCCAGCTCATCGGCGGCGCGGAAATTCGTCAGCTCCTGGTCGGAAAATCCGAAGCCTTGAAACTGAGTGTAATAACTGGACTGAAGGGGTTCCCTCTCGGCATAGCCGCCGCAATTTGCATCGAACAACTCAAGAAAGAGCTGATCTTCGTTGGAGTGCTCCTCTTGGACGGCGGCGGCGGGGGGAGGGGCGGCGGCGAGAGCGTCGATGGCGGATTTGGCCTGCGCCATGAGCCAATCGATGGCCTTGCTGGGGCGGTCGCAGCCCAGCCGGTCCTGCAAGTCGTAGAAGAGAATGGCGGTTTTGGGGGAGAGGCGCACGCGGCGGTCGCGGGTGCCTCCCGTCGCTGTCGAGACTTTGCTGTGGCGGTCCTTTCGGCCGCCGGCTCGGACGAGGCGGCCTCGCTTTGTTGGCGAGGGATGGCTCTTGTTGGTATGATGAAATGTTGGTTCTCCCGTTTTGTCCATGTTTTTTTTTTGTGTAGGGGTGTGATTAAGTAAAGGGGAAGCCTATACTTATGCTAAAATATGGTATGAGAATATGTAGAGGGAGGGATTATGTACGGATCTAGAAAATAAAGCTCGCAGTATCAGAACTTGTCGACTAAAAGGTTTTCGTCCCAAAAATATGACATGGAATAATGCAGAGTCTAGGATCTAGGAAATGAAACTCGTGAGAGGTCAAAAGCGAGAAGAGAGAGTGAGTGTATGATGAATCTAGGAAACACAACTTGTAAGGTCAGATTCACCAACAGAAGAAGACCATCGTTAGAAAATAGACAAACGACTATATATGAGTTGTTAAGTTTCCAAAATTATGTTTTGTAGGCGGGTATGAGTATGACTTTCAAGTACTATATCTTATTGTGACTAGTGGCGGATCCCAACATACAATTTTGAATACGGAATAATCAATAGAAGTAAACGAACAAGGGATTATTCAAAAAATATTCAAAACAATGTTGTTTTACTTCGTTTTCGTCTTCTTCCAAAAACAATTTTGCCGAGCGATCGCAACGTTTTCGGCCAACCCTAAGATAACATTAAGCCCTCGGTGGCGATCTAGTGCGACTATGTCTATTAATTATACATTTCATGAACATTATAGATTTTGATAGGCTTCAAATTGAGCTTATGTTACTTTGACATTCAGTGTGATCATAGTATTTCCAGCTCGTCTCTATTCTTTATTACATCTTAGTATGCTTTGGCACAACCAAAATAGAAGGACTGAGATGAGGTCGATCGATCGAATTAACCTCCCACCCCCCTTTAATCTTTAATGAGTGGTCACTTGTAGATGAATAGTAGATGAGCAGTTGATGTAACTATTGTTTGAAATTTTTTGGCAGACATCTTTTTTTCACGTTAGACGGCTGAGCTTCATCTGTGGAGATGCAACAGTGCCTTGTTTTGTTGGAATTGCGACAACGCATCACTTTCCCATATTATCAGTTATTGTTTTTGGTGGAGTTGAGTTCAAAGGCAAATGCAATAATTATTGATTTGTGTTGTGATATAAGTTGTCAGTTGTGTTGGTACTGTTTTGGGTACTATGTACTGATGTACATATTGTTTGTCTACAGCAACATGACATGCGCCCATGTGACTTTTTCTGCCTTTCTTCAAATTTAATGCTCAAATATTCAAAATAAAAATAAAAATTGTGGGTTCGGATTTTGAATAAGGTCATTGTTGCGCCGGAATGCAAATGCAATGCGGCGGTTGTCGTTTCTAATGGATGACGTATGAAGAAGGAAAGTAAATCCAACCCCGAAGGAATGGTATGAAGTTGTTACGCGATTGATACAGTGGTACTGGTAGCTCCAAAATTTGAATTTAGCGGAGTTGATTAGATGAATTGAATGGGATGTTCCTTACACATATACACACAAAAACATAGATTCATAGGATAAGATCATTCACATATTGTTTCCTATCATTTCGGAAGACAACGCTGTTGAAATAATGTTTATTTTCAATTTCATAATTTCAATTTCGATCCGTATATCCGAACGATTTGGGTAATTCCTGCTAACTAAAATTCTGCAAATTACGTATGCATTCTTAACACAAATCAAATCAAAATATCCCACTAATATCAAGGTATCTCATTCTATAATGATAGTAATCATAGTATGCAATGTTCTTTTCCCTTTAAAATTATATATTTACCCTAATAATTAATATGTAAAATGATGATAATAGGTTGGAAAGTATGTTTGGGTTTTAAAGGCAAATCCACCACCCAAAATAGAAAGTAAATAACCTCAATCGGGCCCCCACAAAGAGTAGGATTGGTTGATATTTGTACGGCCCATTATGGAAGGCCCGAAACGTGGGTGAAATAAAAAATTCGTCACACCTTCCATAGTCCATACTACAAGCTTGGAAATCCTCAATTCTAATTGATAATAGACTAAAAAAACACTTTTTCTCCCTTAGAACTAGCAAAAAGAGATCGATACGATAGTCAGTTCCCCATTTATATCCATACTTATGCCGACGGAATAATTGTCTATAAGATAAAAAAAAAAATTATTCAATTTTTTACTTCAATAAAAGAAGGTTGATAACACACCTTCTCACGAAAGCAATAATAATTCTCATCTCAATTCGTTTGAATAATGCTTTGTCATCCACCTTAAATCTCTATTTAAGACGCTCCATCCAATAGAGAACAAACTATCAATTCAAAGATACGGTTCCCGACATACATGCACAGAGGACCGAAACGCACTAGAGGGCAGGTGTCGTGGAGTGCCTCTCCATCACGCGAAGGCCTTCACAGACACTATTTATTACTCCATCTGATCCTCATTAAGTGTCTTATATTTGACATTTTAAAGAAAAATGAGTAGAAAAAATTATTGAAACACGAGATCCACTTATTATAAATTATAAAAGTGAAATGGAACATTTGTTGTTCATAGACATTTAGTTGGGACATGGAGGGAGTACTATATTACTACAAATTTTCAGTCAATTAATTATACTATAAATATTCGTAAAATTTACAGCTTAGTAAAATTTTCTTTTTATTTGAGTATTTTTTTGTTTCTCTCTTTTTTCGATTAAAAGTACTAGGATTTATTACATTATTGATGAATGGAAAAATCGTTGGGACGGCCATTAATGCAGCAAGCACACATGCTTCCACTCCTCAGAAGAACCTCCTCACTTCTTCCCTCAATCTTCTCATCCCTAACCCCTCATTCCTCCTCTCCACTCCCACTCTCTCTCTCTAAACTCATCATCATGGAAATCCCCAATTCGGGGCTTTCCGGGAGGCTCGTGGTTTTGGCCCAACAGCTGCGCCTCTACAAGCCCCCGCCGACATCGGATGATGACGATGAGGAGGAGCAGAGGATGGAGGAGAGCGCAGAGAAAGTCGTTGCGAAGGTGGGATTCCCGGAATCCGCTACTTCGGCGGCGCAAGTGCGGACTGCCGAGCGCTTCAGCCCGAAAAGGGCGGCGGTTCTGATCTGCCTCTTCGAAGGGGATGGTGGCGAGCTTAGGGTTATTCTCACTAAGCGATCGTCGCAGCTCTCGACTCATTCTGGTTCGTTTCATCACGCCTTCACTTAATTTGAGCTGAATTCAAGTGTTTTTTCTGCAATTGAGAGCTTGATCGTGGTGAATTTGGTAGAAAGGTTAGATCTTTTAGGGCATTGTGTAGAAATTAGGGTTTCTGATGGTATTTGCCTCTTTGATTGAGAAATCTGGGATAAATTTGTATTGTTGACCTTAAACTACATGATGATTTTCCTGCGTTTGCTGGATTTTGACTGAGGTGTTTGGAGACAGGTGAAGTGTCGTTGCCGGGAGGGAAAGCGGAGGAGGCGGATGCCAATGATGCCGAGACAGCAACGAGGGAAGCGAAAGAGGAGATAGGGCTGGATCCTTCGCTTGTTAATGTGGTTACTTGCCTCGAACCATTCTTATCGAAGGTATACGTGCTTGTCCTCTCATGGAAACTCGGAGTGCCGAATCGTATACTTGAATATATTGGTGATTTTGTTTTGATCTGTTGATTATGTTCGAACTGGTTTTCATGTAAAGCCCATTTGATTGCTGCTATATACTACTTATCATCGATATAACAGTTTATAAGCAAGAATGTGGTTTTATTTCACAGCCTTTAGATATCTATGCTGTTGATTACACCCTCAAAGAAAATCGTTGTGTAGAACTAATGTCTTTTCTTTCACGTTATGTTTTGTGTTTATTAATGAATGATGGTCGATTATGGTGTTTTGAGGTGTGTGACCAACGGCCATGCTTCTGTAAGAGGTTGTACATAAGTGTAGCATCTTGCTAATTAGATTGTTTTGTGGATTATTCCACAAAGTAGTAAGTAGACTGAGAACAGCTTCAATTATTAACCCGGTAGTATGAATGCAGCACCTCCTCAGGGTGATTCCTGTTATCGGCATACTTTCCAACAAGAAAGACTTTAATCCTTCCCCAAATGCCGCTGAAGTAGAAGCTGTTTTCGATGCTCCCTTGGAAATGTTCCTCAAGGTATTGTCTCAAGTTCTATTTTTTCCCTTTCTTTTCATCCACAGTTTTTAGCTATTCCAGCTGCTGTACACTTGATAGCAAATCGCAATCCCAGGATGAGAATAGAAGATGTGAAGAACGAGTGTGGATGGGCGACAAGTATCTGATCCACTATTTTGATTATGAAATAGACAACAAGAAGTATGTCATTTGGGGTTTAACTGCCGGAATTTTGATTAGGGCAGCTTCGATCGTGTATCAGAAGCCGCCTGCTTTTACAGAGCAAAACCCCAAATTCAAAGTTCCAAGTGGTGTGCTGAAAGACACTACCTTGCCTTAAGATAGCCAGATATGTTCATAACTTCATATACTACCCCCTGTTGTGAAAAAGCAATCTAGATTCGATTCACAAACATTTCCTAATCGGTATTCTAATTGCTCAAATAATCCTATTTCATCATCCTAATAATAAACCTGAGACGGGCCAGACTTTTGATCAACGCTAGCACAGGATAAATAAGTTTGGGAGCATACTTACCAGAATGCTTCTGATAAGGTATGTGTTCTTTGATCTCATTATCATCTTCATCCCCCCCCCCCCAGCTTTAGTCTCTGCGATATTTTCTCATCGGCTCACCCTATGCAGAACCTATTCAATTGTGTGAACATGATGGATCTTTGTAGAGTGGCAATGGTTTTAGCTGCTGAGAAGTCGATTGGAACTATGAGGTTTGCCGTTTGCACCACTATACAAATCAGCTGATCACAGTACTGTTGTTGAATTTGATGAACTCAGTACTTCTTACATTGATGTTAGAAGTTGAGAAATGATTAGTTCTAGGTGCTGGGGTGGGACGACTAGTTAAAAACATCCATTTGTTAGCAAAGCTCAAATTTGATGACAAAGGTATGCTTTGTTGTATTTGTGGACCCAAAACTGCTTAATTCGCGTAAAGTAAGCTGCTATCGAAGTTATGTTATGAAGCACGTTTCTTGATTATTCGCAACTTTATACGTCGTTTGGATCTCGTAATCACATTTTGCACCATTGGAAATCCACAACTTGTTGGATTCACTCATATTAAGTTGTGGAGTAGTTGTCATTGAAATTTCACTTGTACCTTAAATTTCGACCATTACAGTTGTGCTACTTTCAGTTTTAGGACACTTTGCTCTAACTATTACAACTGAAAGAAGGAACAAAACAAATGAAATTGAAAATACAACAAAACAAATAAAACTAAATGCAAGTCCGGGGCAAGGAATCCCTCGTTCCTCTAGATGAATTATGTTAAAGCAGGAAACCGTGATGAACTTTATGGTTCCGAAAACCGAGCAAACATCGTGACACCTCATAATAAACTTGGCGATTAAGGCGAACCCAAAGGCCTCCTCGAATACAAAACTAGTTAATTCAACATTCAACATTCTTGACATATTATAGCATGCCATAAAACTAGCAACCTTCAATTCACACAGCAAAGTGAAAGTGAAAGAAAACATCAGTTCAAGCTATAGGAAATCTGAACAAAATAAAACAATCCCAAAGAGAAAGGATAAAGGAGGAATGCTAGGATGCACGTCCACAGTTGGTAAGTCGTGCGAAAGAACGCGAGACAGCCCATCGTCCCACACACCACCAAAATAACCAGCGCTTCTGCTGTGAAATCCCATCTCAATTCTTTCGCGTATACAATCGCCAACAACGTCGTCAATCCAACCATGTTGTTCATTATCACCCCACCATATATCTGCCACTCAAGAAAACAATCATCTATTAGCACGATGTGTGTGTTTGTGCAGAGACAGAGACGGAGAGAGAGAAGGAAACCTCGGAGAATGTCCAAGAAGCAGTTTCTTCACTCTTCTTGCTGGCTGGGAGGATTGCTGCTACTGCAGATCGAGCATTCATGGCCAGTGGCACAACGACAAAGGAGATGACGAAGGATGGGAATCCCATCACGTTCGACAGCTGTAGAATGTTATTGGTCAGAGGCTTTCCCAGGAAGGTTAACATACCAATCCCTAACAACACTTGAAATACTGATCTGAAGAAATCGCGTTTCCCGTATTCTGCTCCTTTCCACACCTCCTGTAAATTTCAACAACACATTCTTTTCAGATGGAAATGCATGATCAAAATATTTCCTAATCCTTAATATGAACACTACTTGCCCTGTCAAAATCTTGAATAATCTTCGTCCCATCGATTTGGGAAGTATGTGCAGCTCGAATGGCCTTATCCAGATACTTGGTCATTCCATTCACAAACTCTGGCTCATCAATTGAATCGTTGTGATTCTGATCAAACTCTCGAAAGGTCTCGCGTAACACGTCGTCCTCGTTCAGTTTGTAGGATTGGAACTTGACTCTTATTATAAGCTGCTTCAGCTCAGCTTCTGATATTGACTTGTTTCCATCAGTGTCAAATTCCTTGAACAGTCTGCCATGATCGAGACGGTTTAGTAAATTTTAGACCCGAAAAGGGAGAAAAGAAGTTGAAAGAAGTCGAAGTTTACTCCTTAATACGATTGATATTTGGCTTCCCGTTCTCTGTGATGAGTGATTCGGATCTGAGTAGCTGGCCTTCAGCATGCTTCAAAATCTTTGACATTATTCTGTCCATCGTCTGCCCTCGGTTTTCTCTCTTCTCTCGGAATAGGTTTAGGACCTACAGCGAAACCCGAAACAATCAAATCCAGACAAGTATTGACCAACAAAATTTGGAGAATTAGTTACCTGTGTACCCATATTTTTGGGAAAGAAATCACTGCTAGAAGTAGATTTGTCGGCTTCCATAGCCCATAGCTCGAATCCTTTGATGAACTCTGCCTCGGTGATCTGGTCATCATCGTTCTTGTCGAAAAAATCCATGACTTTGTTAACTGCATCGTTTTTCTCAGTGATCGTCTTCTCATCACTAAAGATGCTGCTCACCAGTCTCCTCAATTCTTTCACTGCAACGACTTTGTCAGCATCGTTGTCTGTTGCATCAAATAATCTGTCCAAGGATAACCGCATTAGTTGGTAAGACGCTTTCCCTCCAACCAGTAAGTCAGAGGTTCGAGTCATCTCAAACATCATTATTGATCCTCTTTAGCCTCACCCTTTGATGAGATCGGCGTTGAGTTTGCCGTCTGGATTCACAAGCTGTCCTAACCGTTTCACGTGCTGCAGAAATCCGGTCCGGACAATATCAAACTCGGAGTACTTCAAGCTTCTTTCCTGCATCCAAGGATCCCAAATCTGTAGAAACAAGCAAGGATTTAGTCACAACTCACAAAAACACGAAGCCTTGTATCGCGATTAGCTCTCAGTTAATCAACCTGGTAGGCGGAATACGACAGGAGAGATAAGGATGCGATAACAAAAGCTATCAACGTTACGACACGCTCTCCAGACAAGCTATCGATGACAAAAACCAGCTGCAGCACGACGTAAGGGATCAAGGACAGCAGCATAATCCCAGCTGTGTAACTAGTCCTTTTATCGATCTTCACACCAGTATCTGCAGCAAGGGAGAAATTTAAAACACATAAATTTTCTCAGCTAACGAGTCGAGAATAATCATTAACTGCGAGTTTGTGAAGTGCGGAACCTTTCAAGATCTTTGACGAAGAAGAATTCTGTGTCGTCTTCAAGTCAATCTTGCCATATATCATACACACACCCCACTGGATTGTAAGACTGAAGACTGTGATTCCAGCGTAAATGCTGACACCGACTGCAACCTGCGATTGGGCACCCTCCTTGCTGCTGAAAATCCCGGATACTACATGAAAAACTCAAAATCAACACGCCACAAAATGAAGGAAAGTCCAAAAACCAAAGTGATGGAGTGCTTACAGATCATTAGCATCATAGAAGGAAGCACCATTAGGATTCGGAAGATAATGCCACCAAACTTTCCAGCTCCGGTGATATGCAAGAGCATCTCGCTCCCGCTGCTTATAAGCCTCCCTCCGACCACCAGAAGTACCTGGTACACCACTATGAGGAAAATGTAACCGGCAGCGTTTTCTGCACAGGGCAGGAAGCCATACTGGTGGCTGCAACTTCCTACTGATTCTTGCTTCTCGATTCCGTCTGATATCAGCTCATTCTCAGAGGTGGACAGCTCCAGAATTCGGCCTTCGGCTATGCTGGCCAGTAAGATGAGCAATATCAAGCATTTCGGGACTGAAGCCATTGGCGATCAACCAAGTTAGTTCGAGGAAATGTGAATCCTTGAATGTTTTGCCTTATTTTTGTCTGATTTGAGTAACTTTATGCATTATTTAACGTTCTACTTTTTGTTTTTTAATATGCAAGCACAAACAAGATCCAGCAGAGAAGCCAATGGCTGCCTCTGAGTTGAATTCCTTTATGCATTACTATACTTCTTAAATGAATGATTTGTTAGCTCAGGTATTTTATTGCCCACTTGATAGGGGAAGATGTTTTTTTTATTGAAGCACTTGGAAAACAAGAAACTTTATGCCCTTTTCGGTGTAGAAACGAGCAGCCTAACACTGTTGTCTTCATTGTCGTCATCATCACTCAAAAGTTTCTTTTATTTCTCATATATAAATAAAGCAACATTTTACAATAGAAAGCATGCTTTCAGTATACAAACAGTAACAATGTACACATATAGATTTGCTAATTCCAACTAAGGAAAACTTGGCAAAAATAAAACAATCCCAATGAAAGAGGATAGAGGAGTAACACTGGTATGCATGTCCAAAGATGGTAAGTTTTCTTCAAGAACGCATGCGTTCCGACAATGGCGCACACCATCATTATTGTCAGCACTTCTGCTGAGAAATCCCATGTCAACTCTTTTGCATACACGATTGCCAGTAGTGTTGTTAGTCCCGATATGTTGTTCATTATCACTCCACCGTATATCTGTTACATAAACAAACACAATTGTGTTAGACTACACTATTCTTGTTAAATTCGTGATTACTTGTGCGTTTATTCCTTAACTTAACATCACATTTTCGAGAGTAATGAGAGGGAGAGAGAGACCTCAGAAAATGTCAAAGATGACTTTCTCTGTCTTGCGGATGGGAGGAGTGCCATCAGTGCGACCCTGCCATTCATGGCTAATGGAACGACGACAAAGGAGACGACGAAGGAGGGGAAGTTCATTGCATTTGATAACTCCATAATGGTACCCATCAGAGGTCCTGCCAAGAAGGTAAGCATACCTATCCCGAGTATCACTTGAAGAAGAGATTTCAACACAGCATCAACGCCATAGTCTTCTTCATTCCACACAATCTGCAAGTTTAAGATCATAAATATAAAGATTGTGAAACCCCATTTTCTTGATTGAGATAAAAATGAGATGGACATCTTGAATGAAACAAAGCGAGTAATAACCTTCTCAAATTCTTCAAGAGCTCGAGTCTTTTGTGAAGAACCAACGGCTTTCATGGCCTTGTCTAGATAGTCTTGCACTCCCTTCATGAACTCTTTCTCATCAATTGCTTCGTTCCCGTCTTGATCAAAGCATTTAAACATCTCCTTTACCACATCTTCGTCTTTCATTTGATACGTTCCGAATTTCACTCTGCCTATCAGTTGCTTTAGTTCTGTTGCTGTTAGAGTTCCGCTTTTGTCAGTGTCGAATTCCCTGAACAGACTGCCGGAATAGAAATGGTATAAGTATTATGCTATACGATGAATCGGTCAAGAGTTGGGACTTAAATAGGAGAGGTTTACCACTTAATGCGCTCAACGTTTGGCTCTCCGTTATCTGCTATGAGTGCTTCAGACTTCAACAGCTGCCCTTCGGCTTGCTTCAAAACCTTCGCCATAATTCTGTCAATGTCGGAGGAATTGTTTTCGTTCTTCTCTTTCAGCAGCTGAGTGGCCTGAAAATATCCAAACCAACTGTAAGTCGTAAAGATTCTTAATCATAATAAACAACTGATAGATAAATGCAGAACAATAATTAAACCTCAATCAACATTTTGATGAAAAGGCTGCTTACCTTTTGCAACATTTCTGTTGCATTGAAATCATCACTAGAAGATTTGGCTTCATGAATCCATTGTATGAATCCGTTGACGAATTCTTCTTCTGTGATTCTCTTATCCTTGTTCCTGTCGAGCTTATTCAGGACGCCGTTCATGGCTTCAGTTTGATTAACATCCGCCTTACCAGCCTTGAAGACATTGCGCACCATTTTTTCTAATTCGTCCACCGCTATGCATTGATCATCGTCTTTATCTTCTTTATCGAAGAAACTGCACAAATACGAATTGTTGGCAAATGAAACAAAAAAAATGATCAGAGCAGGTCACTGACTGTGAGGCATATTACCTTCTGATTAGAGCAGTGTTGGGTGTTCCGTCTTCGTTCACAAGCTTCCCGAGCTGTTCCACGTGCTGTATTAAACCTCTCTCCACGCTATCAATTTTCGAATAATCTAAACTTCTTTGCTGCATCCATGGATTCTTTATCTGAATAGCCAAGAAAGATTACAACCCGGACATGTTTAACACAATCAAGAACATAAACGTGAGCTATCGATGAATCAACCTGATAAGCGAAATACGAAAACAGAGACAAGGACGATACGACAAGAGCTATCAGAGTTATGATACGCTTCGCAAAGAAGGTGTCGAAGGTGTAAACGAGCTGAAGAACGACGTAAGGAATCAAAGATAAGAGCATAATCTTAGCAGTTCTGCACGTATCGTCGTCAACATCAACACCGTTCTCTGCAGCCAACACAACAGCATTGTCAACGAAAAGCTTCACTTTTATCTGTGATTTTGTATTTATTCGTATACCGAACCTATCAAGTTCCTGAGCTTTATTTTCGACAGAAAACCATGTTGTTGCTCGTCTGCGTCTTTCTTCAGTGACTTGCTAGCAGATAACATGGTCATAAACCACTGAACCGTGAGGCTGAAGACGGTGATTCCGGCATATATGCCTATGACACCGGACACTTGCGATTGAGCGTCCCTTTTCTCGCCCAAAACTGCGGATACTGTTGGCAAATGAAACAAACAAATATGGAATATCAGAACTGAAACCACTGTGTAAGTCTGGTGAGCTATTCCACTTATCACTGATTAGTTTTAAGATGGAACCCTCGCAAACTTCTATATTATTATAATATAGAAGTTTGATGAGCTATTCCACTTATCACTAATTTGTTTTAAGATGGAACCCTCGCAAACTCCTATATTACTGTTGGCAAATGAAACAAACAAATATGAAATATCATAACTGAAACCACTATATAAGTTTGAAGATCATAACTGAAACCACTATATAAGTTTGAAGAGTTATTCCACTTTATTACTGATTAGTTTTAAGATGGAACCTCGCAAACTTCTACTATTACTACTATAGTACTATCAGACTGTGGGCTGAAACTTTAACTGACGAAAAAAATTCTTACTGATCATGAACGTCATCGACGGCAGAGCTCTGAGGATACGGAATATAATACCCCCGATTCTAGGGCCGGTGACGAATAAGAAGACTTGGCTTCCGCTGGCGATGAGCTTGTCTCCGACGATGAGGAGCACTTGGTACACCACTATGAGGAAAATGTAGCCGGCGGCATTTTCCGCGCACGGCAGGAAACCGTACTGGTGCCTGCAGCCGCTCAGATTCGTCGTGGTCGCAGCAGACCACGACGAATCTGGTTCACTGATTCCATCTGAGATCAGGTGATCGTCGGAGGAATCCAGACTGAGAATCCGGGCATCGGCTGTGCTGATCAGTAGGAGAATAAGAATCGTGTAATGAGTAAAGACAGCCATTTTTGGTCAACCACCTGAAACCAGAGGCTGCTTAAATGGATTGAACTAATCAAGATTAAATAGGTGGGGATATATATAATAGTAAGACATTTATGATTAAAGCTAGAGTCATGTGATTATTGAAAAATGCTCACGTCAAAATCATTACATCACTATATATATTTTAACTCAACTATGGGGTAATAAAACCATATTTTAACATGTGCAAGTATTCAGCTAGGTAGAAGCACATGCATGACAGAGGATTTATATATTTAAAATTAAAACAATACAGTACTATATTAATTGAATGGAATCTAATTCAAGTGGAATTTTTCTATATGATTTAGAAAAGTACGAGAAAAAACTGTGTAAATGTCAACGTCAACTCCTAGGTACGTTTTAAGTAATTAATTTAGCGCGATACAGGCATAATATAATTTGAAATCTCAATACAATAATTTGCAAAAGTTTTTTTTATTGTAGTAGATGTTTTTATGCAACAATTTACTCAAAATACTTAAAATTCGACAATGTTGTATAAATAATAGGCTTATGGCCATCAGTGGTTTGTGTATACTTTTATCTTGTTGTACAAGCTAGTGATGTTGCTCGTTACAAAATTAACGATTTAAATTCCAGGAAAATTAGAACTGTAACTGGCCGAACAAGTAAATTGACTGTGATGGTTTTTTAACCAACAATCGGCAATTTCGGTTCAAAATCAGCGATTTTGGGATGGCTTTGGACTTTTTTACCATTTTTTTTTTTTTCAGTTTTCTTGGTTTTGGGCCAAAATCATTAGTTAACCGTCGGTTGCAAAGTATAAAACTTCAAAATTGAATCTGACTAACAAGTGGTTTCAGTTTAATCATGAATTATTGGTGACTTTTAATTAGTTACGCCATAAACTTATTAATCAAATTAGGGATGTCATTTTCTACATTTTTGGGATGGAATATGATATATATTAGGATTTGTTACTAGGTACTCCTTCCGTCCCACAAAAGATGTCATTCTTTCCTTTTTAGTCTGTCCCACAAAAAATGTCACATTTCCCTTTTCGAAAAAAATTCTGTCTCACATTAATATAAAAATTATATTTTCTCTCTCTATTTAACACACAAAACAAAACCTCCTAAAATCATGTGCCGTCCCACAAGTATAACATCTTTTGTAGGACGGAGGGAGTAACTAAGACGGAGTGTATCGATTTTTTCAACGCATTTAATATCAATTGGAGTAATAAATAGTACTATTATGCTTGATTTTCAAAAAATAAGCTAATTGTCTCAAGCTTCAATTTTTAGTGATAAATGTTAATCATGATATATTGAATAGTAATGATTTTATTATTATAAAAATAGTAATAATGGGAACTGAAATATTGTGAAAAATTATCAAAACCAGATCCAAGGCATGTAAAATGAGGTCAATAGGGTTCTTAAAGTAGAAAAACACAAAATACAATAAATTTATATATCAGTGTTCAAATTAATGGTTCTGTTTAATTCTAGATTAATTAATCGTGTACGTTTACTTCGATTGGGGTGAAGCTTGACGATATAAATAATCACCCAGTTGCTTCAAATGGTAATTGTTTTTGTTTAATTATTTGAGTAGACGAAACAACATGTCCAAATTTATGACATATCTTTATTTCTCCAATCCCTTTCCGTTTTAATAATGTTTCGTGTTGGGTTCATATATATTGTCCGTTTATGTCTACTAGGAGTTGTATATTTATTGCTTAAAGTTTCTAACAACCATTATCAGTTACAAAAGAAAATATTATAATTGAGTTTTTAGTATTGTGAAAATTAAGAATGCAATAATATGTTGTTTGTGATTGATGATGATATTCAAAATAATCTATGTGAGTTTTAGAGAGCTTGCATAGAAAGATTATTAGTAGCATATAACTGATGTCAGCGAGACAACGATGAAGCACAAATTTAGTTGGTAACGAGGTGAAGTGCAACTTAATTGGTTTATACATTTCTCTTCCAATCAATAGATTGAAGGTTTGAGTAATCATAAGCGGAGAACCATTATTGATGCTTTTAAATAAGCATTGATGCTATCCAATGCATATCAAATATAGAATGTTTTCTACTTAGTGACACTAATAACATATTGCTACAATGAAGAAACAAAATATAAAAACTATTAAGTAAAATACACATCTCTTAAATATATCACTAGCCACAGCCTCCCTATGGCAATCCTAGAACATCAGTGAGTAGATAGGTCACCGCCAGAGTGACCGGATACAACAGCACGACGACATAGCCCAACCAGCGAGGGAACGAGGTCCGGAAGCCCGTGAGAGCTGCCATCCCCGCGTTCATCACGGTGACCACTAGAACCTCCACAAGCACATCTGAGGACAGATTCAGAGCATAAACCGGGGCGAGGAACACGATCAAGCTCACCACATTCCTCATATACACACCGCTGTAAAGCTGCACAACAAATCAAAATGAGAGATTCAGAACATGTACAATTTACAAAGTGAGGGTAGTTATACTATTCATGATGTTTCACCGCTGTTTCATGTTGGTACAAAAAGTTTGAAGTTTATATGAATAAGATAGTTTCATTTGCGTTTCATTTTAATACATTCTTGCCGCAGAGTGTATTAAAATAAAACACAAATAAAACTTTTGTGTCGTTTTAAGAAAACTTCAAACTTTTTGTACCAACAGGAAAACAACGGCAAACATTGTCTGAAGAAGTGGGACTTACTGCAGAGAGTGTCAAAGAAATGGAGTTCTGTGTTTTCCTCGGAGATGAAGTGAACGCTTGAACTGCGACTCGGTAGTTCGTGGCTAAGGGTATGGCGAAGTACGGGACGAAGAAATCAGGCAGATTCGCAGCTGTGGCGAATCCCACGACACTGGTGATCAGTGGCTCTGCAAAAGCCAACATCAATGCGATCCCGAGAATTATTAAGGAAAGAGCTTTTAGATAGTTCAGCCAAGTGGTTAGATCACTTTGGCCACTCCTTTCGTTCGTGCTGTCGCTGTCGCCCAACAAGCCCTGTTGTAATGGATCACTGTCTCTATTCTTTTTAATGCGGTCTAGCCTCTCTTTGGCTAGCTCGTCGAGTAATTTGGTCATCCCTTCGACGAATTCTTCCCTGTTGATACGTCCGTCTCCAGTGGTATCGAAGGACTCCAAGATGTTCTCGACGTCCCTGTCTGTGCTGAAGTCACCTTCATCCATCCTCACACCTAAGAGCAGAACTCGGAGTTCTGCTGCTGATACGGACGTGCTTCTGTCCTTGTCGATTTGGGAAAACAGGCTGCAAATGACACCAAGATGGAACTAATGAGTATTGGAAATGTTGTCAAATTTATGCATTCTCAAAGTATAAATGCTCCGTTTGTTACCATGGAATTGAAATTGTGTTGGATATGGAATTGAATTTAGAGTTTGTCGTGTATAGTGTGCGTATTGTGTAGTGTGTGTTGTATAGTACAACATATGTATTATGTGTTCAGTGTGTGTATTTGTGTGTACGTGCAGTGTGTGTTGTGTGCAGTGTGTGTATTGTGTGTGTATTTGCGCGTATTGTGTGTGAGTACGTGCAGTGTGTGTATTTGTGTGTGTGTGTGTGTGCAATGTGTGTTGTGTGTATTTGGGTGTATTGTGTGTGTGTACGTGCAGTGTATGTTGTGTGCAGCGTGTGTATTGTGTGCTACCAAATACGGGGCAATAGATTTGGAATTGAAAGCTCGATTTCCAAATCCGCACTCTCAATTCTATAGTACCAAATGGAAATGTTGACATTGACCTACTTACCGTTGTATTTTTGTAGCATCGGGACTGCCATTGCTGGATAAGAGCCTCAACAGCTTGTCCTTTGCATACTTACTCATCAAATACTCAAATCTACGGGCCTGAATCCAAGGCCGGAACGACTGGTACAAAATGAAGCCGAAAAGCAACATGACTGAGACAATGAGTGCAATGAGAAGAAACACTCTCTTCACTGATGACGAACTGAAAGCCTCTGCTACCAAAATAATGAGGAAAGGAATCAAGGGTATCAGCATTATCCGAGCAGTGTAGCTCGTCTCAACATCCGTTACAATGCCATAACCTGATTGAAAGAGAGACCAGTTTACCCATTAGATCATCATGAGAATAACATTTTAAGAGCTCAACAAGGTTGATCAAATGCCACCTTTTGGTGTGGTTTTCTGGCTTCCGGATTTGTCGATGGTGGGAGAAACGGAGCGATCGTAGCTAGCAAGGATAACGGAGATGCCCCATATCAGCTGGCGACGCTCGGCGATAATCGGCGATAATTAAAATTTTTTTTTTTTTTTTTTTTGAACCCAACGGCTATTTTACATTCCACCCCTATAAATATTTCCTCCACTTCCTCCATTCATCACCCACAATCTTCATTCTCTCCATTTTCAATCTCTTCTCCCAATCTTCAATTTTCATCAAAATTATGAGCTTTTGGAAGAAAAGTTCCCGATCGGGTAAGGATAAGGGTAAGGGGAAAGAGTCGAGTTCACAAATTCCCAACACGGATGAAGCAAACGAGCAGTGGATGCAGTCGTTGTTGGCGATGGGTTCTCCTCCCGGCCAACTTCCATACGGGGGTCCGTCTCCTTTGCAGACTCCTCCGGCGCGGAGACTTTCTCCGTACTTCAACTCTGCCGGCAGAATGCCCTTTCCAGCCGACGATGTGTATCGGCCCCAGTTCGACACCCCCGGATCAACCCCAGCGACCAAGAATCTCAGGCCGCGACACCGAGCGCGGAGGACTTCGAGGTGGAAGAAACGCCCACCGAGCCGCCTTCTAGGAGCGGGAGGGGGAAGGCGCCGGCGTCGTCGGCTGCGACCGATACGGGTTCCGATGAGAGGCCGAAGCGGGTAAGGACTACTTACACTCTGCAAGAGTCCGAGCCGATAGCCGACTGGCTGGGCGGACACGTCACAGACGCGGAGCGCAAAGAACTACCAGACCGAGATCATATTTCGGGAGCGGATTGCCGCGAAGTACAGGAGCCACAAGACTCGCCTCAATGAAGGACCATGGCAGCGAGGCGATCCGTCGGCATTGGGAGCGCCTCATGAGGGACTGCGGGCACTTCAACGGTATTTATTCTAACTTGATGACTCACATGACGAGTGGCCAGAACGAGCACATGGTCCGAGATGAGGCCATCCGGATGTATAGTAGCCAGTACTTGTCGACGAAGGGCTTCAAGTATTGGAACATCTACGATAAGCTGAAGGATCTCCCCAAATTCCGGACGGGAATGCACGACGCGCTGCACGGGAAATCGGTGCGCTCGCGACTTAGCGTTTCGGAGAGCGAGGGGAGCGCGGCCCACATCGACTTGAGTGGGGATGGTCCGCACGAGCGCCCGGAGGGAGCGAAGAAGGCGAAGGGGAGGCGGAAGGGGAAGGGCGCAACGTCGGAAGTCGCGTCGGAATCCGTCATCGACTTAGAAAAAGCCACTTATTC
Organism: Salvia hispanica; assembly: GCF_023119035.1. Taxonomy (NCBI): domain Eukaryota; kingdom Viridiplantae; phylum Streptophyta; class Magnoliopsida; order Lamiales; family Lamiaceae; genus Salvia; species Salvia hispanica. Next base: position 19,410,280 of record NC_062965.1, read on the forward strand.
GAGCAATGTCGCCAATCTGACCCAGATGTACACGCTGTACTTCACCGGCGGCGGGACCCCTGAAGAAAAGGCGGCCCTCTGGAAATGCATCCAACACCTGCAGAGTACGCTGGGGCTCGATCCCGACGCCCCTCCGGCCCCTCCGTCTTAGATTTTTTTTTTTTTAAATCTTTGTTTATTTGCGTTTTTTATTTGTAGTTTTTTTTTTCTCGTTGTATTATATTTTCCAATGATTAATACAACGATGAATTGTTCATTATTAGTCTATTTATTAAATACATTTGTAGGGAAAATTAAATAATATAAAAAATAATGATGTAAAAATGAAATGTTGAGTTAGGGAGAAATAAGGGAGAAATAAGGGAGAAACCAATGTAGCACTTGGCTAAAAACTGGGGGTGTCACACCGCTATTTGGCCGCTCGACCAGCGTGCTTAAGCACCGTGTGTTAGGGGATACATGAAGCGAGCTTATGTTTTTCCTTTTCCCTTAATACTCAAACCACAAGATGCTCTTAACTTAAGTAACATTAATAAAAAAGTAACTGCTACCATTTATTCATGTGGGGTACATATAAAAATTGGGTGTGTTTGGTGGAAAAAAAAAGAAGATGGTGACTTCGGCCTCTATACTACTAGTACTATTATTAAGCTCAATCAACAGCTTACACGTTGCTATTATAGTACTCCACTGTTAAATTAATGAAGAATATCAAATTAGCAACGATATTTTGTCAATTACTCGATGTCTGGACTATGGACTTTTTTGTGTTTGATGCTAGTGCAAGACAACCTGGCGACGTTTTACAATGACATAAACAGACACAAACTTAATGGCTAATACTAATATCTACACTTGACTATGAATAATCCCACACACTTTTGACTCGAGTTAAGTTATATCTCCATCTGAATTTTTATAGTAGCATTAAATAATATATCAATCTGCAACATATTAAACACCTTAAAAATTGTATCTCCATCTAAATCTTCATATTTAGACTGTTTATCAATTTATAACACACTAAATACTTGCATACTATGAATGTTCATCATTTTCCAACACTATCAACATTATACTACAACACAATTGCAAACAACAATAAGCTTGATGATTTTTCTTCATGATTTCCCGACAAATCCATCAAGAAAATTAAAGTGGCAACGAGATGTTATCTACATGTAAAGACTTTTTTGCGTTAGATAGTGGGAGTACTAGCTAGCTAGTGCAAGACAATCTAGCAAAATAATATTCTACACAAGCAATTTAGAAAGAAAAAAAAAAGAGAAGAGACTAACCAAGAACCATGATAATCTGTGGGATTGTGCCAAGAAACTGAAACACGCTTCCCCCAATGATGCCCGGTCCGGTAGTACGGAAAAAGAGGTCGGATCCCATCCCTACATACCGGCCGGCGAAGGTAAGGAGAATTTCAAACACGATGACCAGAAACAGCAGCCCCCACACGTTGCTGGAGCATGGCAAGAATCCATACGTGGGCTCGCACGTCTCGGTCGCGCCCAGGACCTCTCTAATCAGACGGCCATCGCCCACTCGCAGGCTCGCGAGAAGAAGCAACGCAGAAATAATTGTGGTCATATTCTTTGCCATAATAGTAAATAATATGAGCTGCAGACTTCCAACCAATTTGGATATATATCTAAGCAGACATTGACCTCATCAGCAAACTGTCAAACAAGACTTGTTGGTATGTGAGCAAGTGGTCTTAAGCCGCCGGGACATATGAGATGAGGTAACGTTTTTATTGGAGGGGAAGAGTAGAAGAAGATGCGTCGAAAAACTATGTTATAAACAGAGATGCAGCCAATATTTAACGAGTCAACTTGGCCTCCAACGTTGATTTTTGAATATTCAGCTAAGCGTGAAATTATATTATGATAGGCTGTGCTTGCTAGGCTATTTATGTCTAGACAAATTTCTACACGTTAGCATACAAATTTTGGCACATCAAGATGACGCCTTCCATATGGGTCGTCATCAATTGTCTCATTTGGGGTCGCCACGGCTCTTAAGAGATGTGAATCAAATCTGAATGGGATGAATTAATGAAATATATGACCCGTTTAAATATTTTTAAATCGGTGGATAAATAACTTTTCGTATTCGACTGCTATTTCCATCGCGGTTCTGGGGTCGTGTAGTGCTGTAGAAAACACATAAAATATAAAACCCAAAAAAAATCCTTCTAACACCTCTTCCTCCTCCTCTGGTCAAAATTGCTCCAACACAAAACGATGGTACACATATGTTGCCGTCAAATCATGTCATTTTTTTAATCTTACACTGATAGTCGAAACAGAGCTATCAGAATCCTCGTCCCCTTCCTCTCCCCTTGCCACGTCCACCTCGTCCCCTCCCTCTGCCTCGCCCCCCTGGTGTTCTTCCTTGAAATCCTCTGTTAGATACCGGGTTTTGGTTTTGACTACTGCCTCCTCCACGCCCTCTCTTGCTTGGATTATTACCTGCGCCGTTTTGTCCAGGACGCTTCCCACTGCAGGCGGATACGAGTATTGAAATGTGAGCGAATAGAAACAGAGATAAGTATGGGTAGTGTAGTGAATTTTGAACAAGTTTGATTTGTAAACATCTCTTCTGGATTTCTATCCATTGAAAAGTGAGCCGAAGAACATACCCAGTGGTGGTTACAGTTGAATTGCCTGAAGGCTTTGTCGCTTCCTTCCAAGATAAATTAATTCTCTTATCTCCTATAAATGAAGGTGTTTTCGCATGCAGCGGCTGAAAAGAATGAGAAGCAATCAGCTAAAAAAAAATCTTTTGAGTGTATCACCAAAATTTTAGTACTTCCACTTACCTGTGTCATAGCCAAGATATTATTGCAAGTTCTTAAACCAGTTGAGGTGTTCTGCTTTTCTGCTTTCTGCAGATTAAATATGAAATCAAGTAAGTCCATCATCACCAAAACGTTGATCATTTGCTTACTTGAGAACATGGTGATTCAGATAACTCACAATGCTAGCCTTCGACTCGTCAGATCCAGCAGCTGCCAGTGCTTTGCTGTGCTCTGCCATTACCTGATTCAACTTTTTTGTGGTGGCACGAACTAGGTCTTCAACACAATTTAATCTGTGGAAATAACCAAAATTTTGTACCATATTTCAAGAGAGTTTAAACATAAAAGGAACTAATTACGAATGAATTTCAAATTCTTCATTCTACTTGCAGACATTATAGCTCAAGATGAATAATGGATTCCTTCTATCAGGATCCTTTATTATAAAACAAAGTATTGCACGTGCAGAATGAACTCACCGTTCCAAGAAATCTTTATATTGCTCTGAGAAGTCCTCCCCCAGCCTATCTGATGGTTGTCCAGTCACAATCTTGTAACCGCATAAACTATTAGTCGCATTAGGTGCCTGTTAAATAGTGAAAGAACGATGGCTATTAACATGAAATTCCGAGATGCAAGACAAATAACATGAAAGATAAGAAAACACCGTTGACCTTTTGAGCTAGATGGTGGAATGTATATAGCAAGCACTCAACATAAGTAAAATTCATCTCTTCCCCTGATTTTCTCCGAGGCATGGTCTTCTGAAATAAGATGAATAGATTGAACAAGGTATAATAGGTCATTGAGCATATTCACGGCCAAAGTCTGAGACATATTTTCATTGTGAGAATATAATGAAAAGAAGAAATAATAGGAAATTGTTTAATGTCTAATTAAGTTAACTGAAGACGCGGATTTAAAAACTTATGAACTAAAGTAGGAATCACTTTGATTTCATCATATATACTATGATCAGGTTATACTAAAATGGTAAATCTGCTCTAAAATAAGAATTAAAAGTCAACACAAAGAAGACAGAAGAAATTCAACGACATAACACATCACAATATATAGTTCAGGGAGTTGCCTTTAGGATCTGAACCACGGCAGGAAGAATTTGTCTGGAGTCCTGTGGAGAGGTGTAAGGCGAACCCTCCGCAAGGTTTTTAAGCAGGTCCACTTTTCGTTCTTCAGGAAGCTGATGAACAACGGGGTCACATACTTTAGTAAACTGCTCAGTATGCTCTTCTGATAATTTTAAGTTCAGCGAAAATTACAGTTTTCCTTGAAAAGCCAAAAATTTGTTTTAGATAGTCCAAGAGAATTATTCAAGTACAAGAACTCCCTAAATTGACTAAAAACGCTACTCCAGTATATACACATCTATAAAAGTGGAAATTGTGAGGACTCTGCCCAGGGAATGCATAGATAAAAAATTATTGTTCTTTAGAGATTATGGGCGGAACACAATAATATGTATATTCTCTAACCAGAAAAAATAGGGAAGATCAGGTCTATTACATATAATCAATAGAGAAGTTGTGTGAAATTTGCACCTTATCAAATACTGGAAAAATGTGCTTATTTAGATATTTGAAAAACTTGCTATTGGATGCACCCCTCTGCAAGTAGACAAAAAGTCAGCTAAGATCAAATCAATTACTGTACGAATGAAAGGGAAAAATTCACGAGCTCAGTATGAACCTCAAAAAATGGAAGTGCCATAAACAGGCATGAAATCAGTCGATCTATATGGTCACCATCTGCATCCTGCGGTTAGACACATCACAAGACACAAAAAATGAGATTCAACTATGGCCTTTCTCCCTAAAGAAAGCAGAACGAAGGTTTGAAAAATGCACATCCTTCTTGGGAATAAACCACACTTTCTGGTTTTGAAAATTTTAAAGTTCCAAAGCAGATAGCCAAGCTTATAATATAGGGACAAATATAGAGATAAACTCAACTTATTGTACTGAAATTCCAAGATAAACATTTATACAGCACAATGTGGGAGATGTAAGCATTTAACAATTACTGCAGGTACATATATTTTTCTTTCTATTCCAAGATACCAACAAGTTCCTCCTCAAAATATTGGATCCAACACGGATAGTATCTTTTACCAGGACAATAAGAAAAGAATACATACATCGAATTGTGCATCCAGATCAGCTTGGCTTTCTATAATTTCAATCAGTTCCTGGATCCTCTCTGGGGGAGCTTTCTCACCAAACATGTTCAAGCTTTTCAAGAAATCCATGAACAAATTAAATTCGGCTCCAGTGACATCTTGTAGGCTCTGCATATTTAAAGTCAAAAGAATCATGCATTTTATAGTTAAGTACCATATTAGCTAAACAAGTGATGTCTTGGTCCAATTCTTCAAATTCCGTTTGAAACAACTCAACTCAATTACATAGACAAGGCATGGACCATCGAAAAACTTGAATATGTCAACATCCACGAAAAGAAAAAAAGGGGGAATTTAGGCAAACCTTTTTTATCAAATCAGTAATGTGCCTTTCCATTTGCTCAGCAGGTCTCAGGAGCTCAGCTCTGAGTGGAAAGACCTAAATGAAAGAATGTGGAAATGATTCTTCCAAGACAACTACAAGGCATGAGCTGTAATAAAGGAATTTGAAATCTTTCTACCTTGTCTTTAATGAAAAGTAAGGTCCTTTCACGTAGATTTTCATCTGTTAGTTGCTCGTCAACACTCTCAATATGCTTAAATAGGGCTGTCAAGGAAGCTAAGCAATGCACGAAAATGTAAGGCTCAACAATAAATGAAGAAAGCAAAGTTATAACTAGAAAACCCATCTCTAAACTGATTAATCTTCCACCCATTATTACTGCTATACTACTTCATTGTTTAACATAGCCCAGTTTCTTTATACACTTCACGCTCTAATGAAAAAACAGACAAAGTAGCAAACTCATGTAACATGATGGAAAACAGTATAACACCAACAGCAACTTAAGGATTTGGGCATGTGACATTTGCTGAAACATGTGATATTGACGTTCGTTCCATATCTCAATATCAATCTCCTCTTTGAGATGCCAAATTGCACGTGTAGACAGACACTCTTATACATGTAATCTATCAGCAGAATTACCTCGAACATCTTGTCTCAGTAAGGACAAAAGTGCTTTATTTACAGCATCACGCTCCACATTTTCCTCTACATAGAAAAAGAGAAATCTTTCATAAGCCATGTTTCTACTTATCAGTTAACAAAATAGCATAAATTAGCATTCTTGAAAGATAATCAGAGCACTTAATACCAGCTGTAAGGAGCTGTGCAAGAATGTCAACAATTTTAGAAAGATGCTCAGGCGTGTCCTTGCAGAAAAGTGGTAGTCCACGGATTGCTTGCACCCGAATCTGAAATCATGTGCATTACCACTATTAAACACTCCATTAGATGCTCAGTAACTCAATAGCTTCTAACATTAGACAATTCTATTAGATAATTCTACACATTGGGAACAAAATTGGGAACAAATTAGGTTGCAATCAAACAACAAAAGGTCACCTACCCCGATCTCTTCAGCTTCACACAAATCAAGATGCGCGTGGACAGCATTTTCCGATAGCCCGGGAAAGTGCTTGAAGAACCGAGGGATGAGCTGCGCAGCTAATTGCCTGGATTTCACACTGCTGCTCTTCGCCGCTTTTATTATGTTCTCGTAATCTTCAGTATGCTGATTGCAATTTTGCAGCCGAGAAATTAACACTTATCAATAACAAATTCACTGATCAATAGCTAAGATTCAAAAAAAGAGGGATGCGGAAATGAATTGAATCAGTCACCTGAGACTTGTCTTTGACTTCGTTGAGGCGTTCGCCATACTCGTAGAGCTTCTCAATGTCCTTCGCCTCGTCGGAAGCTTCCGCCATTGCTGTCCACTGGGGAATTGGGAGTAGTGAAAGCCTGCCTATAGATACAGTATACTTGTATGTATATGTGGATACGTTCAAGTTCAACAGCACAAGTTTGGGAAAGGAGACTGAGTTGACTCGGCGACGGCGAGGAATTATAGGATTTACTATTATCGAGTTGTATAAATTGAAAATTAAATTCATTAAATCTAATCTATTACATTGTTAATTTATGGGCCTAAATCAACTTATTCATGGGCCTATATTAACCCATGTAATTGATTTATGCACTTTAGTTTTAAGATTGGCCTATTCCATTCATGGGCCTGAATCAATCATGTAACGATTAATGGGCTTACATTATCAAATGGGAAGCAAAAGGCATTATATTTTTTTAATATTGGTTTATCAGAATTATATATTTAATATTGTAAAATAAACTTTTTTTGGTGTTATTCGTAAATCAAGAAGATCAATGATTTATATCTATATATAGAATCTACAAATTTTTCCAGACAAAACTCCATTCGTATCATCATTAATAACTCAATTATAAAATGCATCAGTATGACATTATCAGTATATGTAACATATGCATATGCAATTATTATTTGCTTGAAGAACTTGATATATAAGAGTATTTGATCGCATCTGTAATATCATATTTCTAAATTGAAATAAAATTTTCATGTTCGGTTTTGATATAGAGATGTTCAAAGAACTGAATCGACGTCGCCTATAAGCCTATAACTCCTCCCTACCCTTCCGTTGGTTAATGATAGTCCTAATAAGGCGTAGCACGAGTTTTAACATAAGTGGTTAGAAAGTACTCCGTGTTTTGTGAGTAGAGAAATGATCTAAAAGTTAAGTATTTTTTTGTGAATGTACCTAAATTGGAGACGTGGAAGAGACTATTTTATCTACTATAACACTTGTCTCTACTCAGTTACTTGTTTTTTGCATGTACTAGTATAATATGAGTGCACTACAAATGGAAGATGGGAGACAAAGTGCTTTATTACAAATGTACATAGAGAAGAAAGTGTGTCGCACTCACTTAGTTACAAGCATGTGTGACAACTACCAAGTCAAAATTCTGCAAAAGAAAGTGGAACCACCACTACTTACAGTTCACAACCCAACAACATTAAAATCATCTCATATTCAATCAATAAATATAAAAAATTGTCTTGACACAAGGGATTCTTGTTGCAATTCTCACTGTTACTAAGGTCCACACAGATCTGCAACAGACTATAAAGATAACATAAGCCATGGTCCACAGCTTTAAGTTATCCTGCACCCAATAGCCATATAACAAATTCAGAATGTAGCAAACAGAAATTGAATAAAAGTGGCTTTTAAGGAGTGATCAATATGGTGGGGTCCAAAGAGTTTCTAGGAACTTTTTATTTACAGATAAATTGTTAGCAGAAATAATCATTAAGTTTGATCAATTTAGGGTTTGTCCTGCAATTTTAAAATTCCGCCTAAAAAATAATGAGGTTTGGATTTTTCGCAATTATACTATGGCAAAAAAATGCGATCGTCACCAAAATTATTTGCGTGGATAATTGCGAACAAATACAAAACTTTGTACTTTTATTGAATGATTTTGCAGATTTGCGGGAGTTACCAGAATTTATATGAGCTTTATGTTAAGCAACTTGCCCTCTATTTATTTATTTTGTAATATAATGTATCGATGAAATCATGTTTTTTCTATCAGATGATTCAATTATCAAAAACTACTCCCACTTATCTTCAACCGATCTTGGTCTTTCTTAATTCAGAAAGCCGGTTCGTATCAAATGTAACAATGTCTCAATCTTATGCATCGCTCCAATAAATTGCCTAAATAAATTTTTTTTTAGACCAAAAAGGTTGCTTCATTTGTTGAAAGATGGCTTATTGCATTTGCACATGCAAAGCATTTAAGGAACTTTTCTGGCTTCACACTTTATGACATCTCTTTTTGTAAATGCATTAACTATCTACCATCAGATACTATATTCCACAATATAAATATACTCACATTTGTGTTTCATTCGATTTCACCAGCCAGATATCTATAACTGTTTTGTCCCACTTGTTGATGTGCATGTAAAAAAATAATGATAAAGGGCCACAATTTTTACCTAATAAAAAGTGTTCGAGAGTAACAAATTTGAGAAGATATGAAGTTAAACACACAGAGACTTACATACGTATAATTAAACTGAAGAAACACATAAAAAACATACACCAAGTCACCAATAGGACATCCAACTATGGCAGATAAACAATTACAAATTTATAGAAAAAAAGACAACACAACACAACCAAGTCACAAAAGTAAATCTAAACCACACTCAAGATAATCATATTGCTAGAAATTGAGAGAACCAATAGAACATACTTAGTACCTACGATATCATTGGAAGACATAATAATAACAAAAGTCGAAAATTGCATCAGTCGGTAGTTATCGAGAAATTAAATGTGGCATATGATGCATCAGTCGACAACTATTAGATAATTTTAAAGCAAAGATGATTTAACCGCGATTTACCACATCAATACCTAAGATTGATGCATTGTCATTCTCGAGGGTGAGATGACGAGACTAAAATGAGACTGATATACCGTCATTGTGGTATCGCCTCGCCGTCAATTCACCTTTCCACGTATCCATGTTAACACCAACCTTTACGGAATTCTCTATAGTTGCAAAATCAGATATAAAATTTTGTATACAAAACTATAAAATGATGAAAGTTAAGTAATCGCCCTATAACTTTTGACAATGGGTGTGCGATGACATTTATTTTGGGAATAAATGCTAAAAATGACTCATGTTACTTTTATGAATGTGATTAAATGATGCATTTATGAATCCCATGCACGGATTTGTCCTTGTCTAGTAATTATTGCTAATCTGAAAGACTGTGACAAATTATAAATTTCACGCATCACCATAAAATGAACAATACTACTCTTCCTAAACTTCGTAAACAACAAATCTACGTGACCAAATTTTGTACAACCAAAATCTAGTTTATTTGACCAAAAATAAATTTATTTATGCATTTAATTAAAATATTTAGATGCATATATAATACATGAAAAGTGCATAATATTGTGGTCATATATTTATAATTTTTGTATAATTTTTTTATTTTTTTAGAACCATAAATATAATTAGTGCATACTTTAATTCAAATATTAAAAACAATAGAAAGAAAATTCAAATATAAATATAAAAAATGAGGTTAAAGGCTAATAAGTCTTTTTAACTTATCCACTTACTATATTTATAATTTTAATATATAACTAATCCATCAAATTATTAATATAACCTTATTTTGGTTGTACAAAATTTGGTTGTTTATCATTACTGCTTTGTAAATTATGGCCACTTTGTATTTTTTTTTGCTACTTCAAAATTTGTCTAAGAGCATTTTAGTAATTTTATAATCAAATCACAAATTTAGAAAAAAAATACTTGGAGTATAAATTTATTATGCGTTGAAGCTATAATTTTACGGCTAATTTATTCATCCATTTTTATTATTCCTCTTTTCTTTTAACATGAATATCAAGAAACAACAATAAACTAGTTTTCTTTTAAAATTTCTTTAAAATTTAACAAATTAACTTTAATTTCGAAGAAGTTGTGAAATGTCTTGTTATAAAATATCTGGGTCTGGAGTGCCACTCCAAATAGTACTATATCCCATTAAACTATTGTTGATGCAAATAAGGAAAGGAAATAGAGTTAGTAGGTGTTGTGTACACTGGTTCTTGTATTTAGTACACTCCCTCTCCACCTTAAGACAAGAGAAATAGAATCTAACACATCTCCTCACCACCACTGTTTCCTAAATTGTCCTAACCTCTCACAAAGCCACAACCATCTCCCATGTCTCCCTCCTCCACATTCCTCATCATTCTCATTATCTTTCTACTCGCCTCCTCCGCCCGAAGCCGGAAGCCCCGGTACCAGCTCTCCGTAGATTTCTACGCCAAGTCATGCCCGAAGCTCGATCAGCTCGTCGCCTCCGTCACCTCCCAGCACTTCAAGGAAGCCCCCGTCTCCGCCCCCGCCACCATCCGCCTCTTCTTCCACGACTGCTTCGTACAAGTAACGCCTTTTTTCCCACAATGCCGAAAAACAGATAGTTTGGAGTTTGTACAATATTTACAGTCTGCATTTTATTACATTCCAACGCATATATATGTATCTTGTGTTGTGTGAAGGGATGTGATGCATCAGTGCTGATTTCGTCAAAACCGGGCAGCAAGGAGCTGGCGGAGAGGGATGCGGATGATAACAAGGAGCTGGCGCAAGAGGCTTTCGATGCCATTGATATGGCGAAGGCGCTTGTCGAGAGAAACTGCCCTGGTGTCGTCTCTTGCGCTGACATTCTCGCCATTGCGGCCCGGGATTTCGTCCATCTGGTTAGTAATCCATCTGTCTCATTTGAGTGAAACATTTCTTTTAAAGTAGAGAGAATTTTTATATAAAATTGAATATGAAATATTCTTTTATGGTCGCATCACAATTCACTCGAACTCTCGAAATCTCTGTTCTTGAATAATAACCACTCTGCTATTAGGTCAACACACGCACACAAGTCTTATCTTGATGGTGACCTCTGCTTCACAAAACATAGATAAAGTGTTAGTTTCCAATGCAATATTTCTCTATCATCTCACAAGATTTGATTGACTATGTCAGAAATCACGGGACTTATATAAATGTAATATAATCATTAGGGATTGTTGAAATCTAGAGTTAACTGTCCACAATTAGTTCAAACAGTCCAAAATTTCACTAATTTTTGTCACATTTTAAAAAACAAGAAAACAGCTCTGCAAATTTTGTCCATTACATGACCAAAACAAACCAATTAGGAATCTTATAAACATATTCGAAGGCATAATTTGTCATTAGGGAGACAGTGACAAAAGTCTATGAAGACCAACATGATAACAAGACAAATTTTTCTTGTAACATTTGTGTTAATTTATGTGATTAGGCTGGAGGGCCATATTATCAAGTGAAGAAAGGAAGATGGGATGGGAAGATATCCATGGCTTCAAGGGTAGCATCCAATCTCCCACGGTCTAATGCGACCGTGGATGAGCTCGTTAGGATCTTCAGCTCGAAGGGCCTAACGCTCGAAGACATGGTCATCCTGTCGGGGGCTCACACCATAGGCTTCGCGCACTGCAAGCAGTTTGTGAGCCGGTTGTACGACTACAAGGGCACGAAGCAGCCGGATCCATCGATGGACCCGAGGCTGCTGAAGGCCCTCAAGATGTCATGCCCACACTTTGGAGGGAACACTGATATTGTTGCACCGTTTGATGTCACAACTCCTTTTGCATTCGACAATGCTTATTATGGGAATTTGATGGCTAAATTGGGGTTGTTGGCTTCTGATCAAGCACTGTTCTTGGACCCTAGGACTAAGGTATTGGTGCAGGAAATGGCTAAGGATAAAAACAAGTTTTTTCAAGCATTTGGTGTGGCTATGGACAAAATGGGATCTATTGGTGTCAAGAGAGGCACTAAACATGGGGAGAGAAGAAAAGTTTGCTCTTTGCATGTGGGATGACTTCTTGTTTGTTACCAACCATTTTTCTTTTGGAGAAAAATACATTCTTTTTGTATTTTGTTCATAATTCATTCACCTTTGCATTGTTTTTAGGCATGTGAAGATTTGTGGGGATAAAAACATTCATAAGCTGTTTGGGACATGGTATTTGTCTATTGAAATCATGAATCTTCCATAATTAGATCACAATTATCAGAAAGCAGAGACAACTGATTGATTAGGGACAAAAAATAGTTGAGATCATATACTACAAGCTCAACTCATTCTTTAAGATTATGGTTCTTCGACAGACACTAATTACGCGCTAGGGAAGCAAAACGACATACATAGCGTTGATTCTTGAAATATTGTGGGATTTTAACATCAGCTGCTGCATTACTTCCTTCAAATGCTGCGCAGGTTTGAGATGGTGGCAGCAGCAGTAATTAGAGCCTGCTTGCCACAGCATAAGATCCCGGTTTTCCTGCACCGAGATATATTGTTTGTGATAATATGATCCCAGTGGCTTTAGGACATTGCATATATGACTATGATACTTATGATGGAGAGCATTATATTAGGCAAATAAATCTTACGGATCTTCACGTCTGAGACATGTAAAAGCAGAAATAAGGTCTTCGCAAACACCCACAGCGGAATTACTTTTGACATCTTCCAGCATATCAGAGAAGCCTTGAGATTCATCGTGTAATAGCATCACATATGCCTAGAAAAGAGATCGAGGTCAGACAGTAAAGCAGAGCACTTCCTCTGTTTTACAACACAGCTCTTGATATATCATTTTTGTACACATGAGGTTGGAGGGAAAGGGTGATACGAGTGCGTAGAGCCAAATAATATGTATTTCAAGCTATAAGACAGGAGGAGACACCTGGAAACCATAGGCGAGCAGCAACTGAATAGCTTCTGTTGTGATTTTTTTAATGATACTTTTGGTCCTCTTGCTGTTGGACAGAAATTTTAAAAGTCCATCTAAGTTCTCAGTGTTGATTGTACCAGTTGAGCTTCTAGTTTGAACGGAATTCTGCAACATATACTAAAAAGGATCAATGAATGATCGTCTCAGGAGTACAAGTTTTAAATATTATGCAACACGTTTACCAGATTCTGAACTAAGATGGATTAGAATACAGCTTAAACAATGCATATTTTGCATACACGCTTTCAGAATTAGCACATTCGAAGCTCAGACCAGATTTCACATGCCAGCAGCTAAAAATAGAGAGAAAGACCACAATAGATCTGAATCATGAACGCTCAAATAGAGGATCACATTTATAGCCACTTCTCAGAACTCAATTGCTTCAAAAGGAATTTCTATCAAAACTGAGACGAGGAAGTTTCCTTTCTGATGATACCTATCTGATGAGAGAATGTATACTTAAAGTAGGTCAAAGCTTGCAACCTAGCCAAGTAAAAGGTAGCACTAATTGATGATATTTTGGCAGAATATCAAGATGAGGGGTTTAATAAAAGATGAACCTAGAGGAAAGATGAGGTTGCGGACCTTTGAAATGTACTTTTGAAAATACTGCACGATGATCTCAAGCCTCCATTTTGGGTCAAACACCTGAAAGCAGTTTGAAGGTCAATCAAATAGATTCAGAAACCAGGTTATAACATTAGAGATAATTAATGTGATGCCGAAAATATTGCCAATAAGAGAATGGATTTGGCAGTTGCTAACAGTTTAAGCAATAGATAAGAATATTAAAAAACACGTTTTCGATGAGATCAAGATGCTTGGCTGGAAAAATAAAGTAATTGGACAATGCAGAAATAGGGTCTATAAGTAAAACAAGAGAGGACCTTAAGGAATGAAGAAAGAACATCACTATCATTAATGAGTTCGTCCAAAATTATCTCCACTGCTGGTGTCCTGAAATATGAGTAATTCACAGCATATCCCTCAATTCTAAAATAACAAACTTTCCATACAGATAAGCAAGAAGTACCTTACACCATCAGCCCTGGTTGTAAGGCCATGCTGATCAGCTGTCCTCTTTGAAGAATCTAGCTCCATGATCTATATGACATAAAAAATTGTTAAAAAGAATCTAAGTTATAGCATAACCGAAGAAACAAGGAGCTAAATAGTTCACCATTATGAAAAATTTCTTCAGGACATTGCAAGTAGACTTTTTTACTTCTGGTAAAGCTAATGCAATGGCCTTATCAGCTTCATGCAATTCCTCCCCTTGAGTTTTATCACTGCAGCTATCTTCTTCAGAAGATACAGTAGATTGAGACAAGTTGTACAAGGCAGACAAAGAACTCTTTATTAATCCTTTGTATGTTATCTTTCTTGATCCCTGCAAAAGGACTCCTAAAGTCAGGGATGCATAAACTTTAAATATAAGCACATCCATACAAACTAAAAACATTTTAGTTATTGAAAATTGCAATTTAGGAATCCAGGGAGGCATACCAGAAGCATGCTCAGCAATGACTCCCTCAAAATGATCCAGTCCAGATTTTCTGCAAGAACATAAGAATCAACCTTGGTTTCCCTAAGTCCACCACAATGAAACCGTGAAATTCTACCTTGATAAGTGCTGTTACGAGGCTGAAAATCCCCTTCAAGGACAGTGACAAGATATTGAAGCAGTAACATTTTCTTCATGAACTGCAAGAATGGCTCAGGATTATTGTTGCATGAACTAGAAGTTGAGGCTCTTCACTCATGCGTAAAGTTTTGAAATATATGAAACATACAGCGTACATTAGTGGCCTATTGGCTATTAGAAATATGAAATAACTGCATAATATCATCCAAAATTGGGAGTATCAAGTTTGCATTGTCAAAGAAAATAGGAGAAACAATCTTAAAGGCAATTTGTTAAACAAAAGACTTACCCCTATATCTACTGCTTCAGACTTCATTTCCACAGACACATCAGCTATTTCTTTTATAAGAGTGTGGAATCCCTAAAAACATTAGTTTGGGCTTTCAAAAATAAGCTACTATCAGCAGATAGCAATTAAGTAAATCATCAATGAAAAGGTTTTCTTCCCTGACTATCTATTATCTAATACTTGTAAACGAAAGAAACAACATAAGTAGCCTGATGACAGACCGAGGAGTCCACTAAATTTCTTGAATGATTTGTAGCATCCCACTTCTTGTCGGAACCATCCATCGTAAAAGTAAAAGGTGACCATGCCTGGCATACAGCAGCTAATTGACATGAAAAGTTGAAATCCCACAAAAAGGAGGGTAATGGAATATGAGATAACTTAGTATTAATCACCTCTTCAACCATAATAAAAGAGGAGACTTTACGGGAAGAAGAATCTGATTGTTCTCCTTCGGATAGGTACAGTCGAGGAAACCGCTGTATGTCAAATATATAATGCTCAGAGGTAAAGCATAACTCGAATACGAACTGCCCATAAATGTGAAAACAAAGAATTTCACATAATCAAAATTAACATGGGAAAAGAGAAGAAGCAAGTACCTTGTCTAGCTCAACAAGAAGCTGGTAACTTTGAATCACCAAATCAAGCGAATCCGCATCAATCAGGATATGAAAAATGGCCTCAAGCATTTTGCTGCAGATTCAAATTGCAACAAAAACAATACTTGAGCTCACACAGCATGGTATATATGCCAATTGAACTCGTAAACACAAACAGAACAGTACGAGCGCTGCAGGAGGTACCGTGTAGGTGCGTTTCCATCATCGGTTTTAAGACAAGTAGTTCGCACAGCCTCGAGGAAAGCAAGCCCTAAACCAAAACGATTGATCAAAATGCGAAAATCCTTGCAAGTATCAAAGTAAATAGACGGTCCAGGGCTAATTTACTCACGATCGTCGTCGAGGTGGTGAGAAACTTTGGAAGCATTGAAACCAGAGGTGTCGAGAAGCGCCAACGTGTTCTCTTCCAATCCTTGGTTGCCGCCATCGCCTCCGATTCTCGTCCGCCTCTTCATGTTCTTCTCCTTCAAACTTAGCCCAATTTTGAAACCCTAACCTAATAAGGATTGGGATTTATTCCGTAACGAACTAACACTACATTTTCCCGCCATTACACTATCGTCTCAACATGAATCATTTAACAATTTAATCAAGAAATGGTTAAGTAATTATTAATGAAAGATGGTTTTTTCAACACATAAAACTTTTCATATGTTTCAACTTGATACATCATCATTTATCATTAATACATTCTTTTAAGTTTCATACATAATTATTTATGGTTAAAAATTTAAAATTAACTAAAATTATATCCCAAACTTTCGACATATTTCAAAACTATCCCAAACTTTCATAATGTTTTAAAATAAACCCAACTATCATAAATAAATAAAAATAATTCCGTTGCCGGGACTTGAACCCGGGTCTCTCGGGTGAGAGCCGAGTATCCTAACCAACTAGACTACAACGGAAGATATGTGTAAGTTTTTATGGTTATCTATATAGATATATTCAACTTTAGTTTCATTAATTGGTGACTATTTTATTACTTCATCCGTATACGATTATAAGATCCATTTTTTCAATATGAATTGTAAGAAATGGAGGATTGAAAATGTAGGTTTGTGTAGAAAAAGTCTAGATGACAAGCACCGAAGGCAATGATCGATATAATTACAGCATCATCAGCCCGTTCCAGTGGTGTATCGTGTAATTGTGTCAACTAATTTCCAACTAGATAATCGAGTGCGGGGCGAAAGGATTGAAAGACAAGGTGGTAGGATTTTTGAGTAGGATGAATCGAATCCCAAAACACATATTTGGATGCATCATCGCAAACTGGAGAATTTCGGTTGCACAAAAAGGCTGCTTCCACCATGCCCGTCCCACAACATCCACTGTTTACCACGTCAAAACCTGAGATAGATTGGATAAAAGTTGATGGAAAATGAGTCACACCCAACAATAGTTAATGAATAATTTTAGTAGACCAACTAAAATAAAAGAAAACTATTATTTGTGGACAGAGGGAATATATTTACCGTATTTATGGCCTATAATCATCTCCTCGAGTGGAGTATAAGCATCCAAATAAGCAATTCTAGCTCCCGAGGATCGCACACGAACTTGCAACGCATCCAGCTCCTTCCGCAGAATCTTGTTATAGTCTCGAGCTACGGAGGAGAATTTTTCGTTGCAGCCGCGGTCAAGGATGGGGTGATTGGTGAAGAGGGTTATCACCAACGGTAGACAACCCATCGGCGGCAGCCCCACCACTCCGATCCTTCGAGCTCCTTCATCCAATAATTCCTGCAAAAATTGAATGATATATTGATTTTTTATAATATGTGAAATGAAAACTAACCTGCAAAAACTGAGTAGCTCCGTTGCTGACGAAATCTATGTATCTTGGGATTGTGTAACTTCTTCTTCGAATGGGTAAGGTGAAGTAGTTGACGACGAAGTCGTTTGTGCCTGCGCTTACTAGGAAAAGGGCGTTGCTTAGCACCTCCTTCGCCTTCGCCTCCCCGACTACGGCCTCCACTTTTTGTCGGTATTCTTTCAGGTGGCTCAGCTGATCCGACAGGGGGATCACATTCTGAGATCATATCATAATTCATATCCGTTAAGGGCTCAGCAACATATGTAACTCAACATAGAAAACATTGGGTCCACTTAGCCAAAATGAGAAAGAGCACTGTAAATGAGGCTTTAAATCGTGGAAGATCCAAAATGACAAATGCGGACATTATTTCGTGGGCGTAGGGAATAGAAAATAAGTGAAAAGATGCAAATGTCCTTATTTCATAATTACAAGATAAAAAGGCTTATCTCACTAGGGGTGTATTAAAATGTTAATATGATGACATTAATATGTCAACACAGAATTTTGTTGACATTTTAATATTAGGCGTTGATATTTTAATGTCATTATGTTAACATTTTTAATACACTGCGTTGATGGGTTAGCAACTTAAAAAGTGAGGGAGAAAGAGGGAGGGAGAGAGAGAGAGAGACGCTTATGGATGGAGTAAGAGGATCAAATCCTGATCCAGCAGAAGCAAAACTGACTCCACTAATCAGTTCATCAATGGTGAGAGAGGGATCAAGATATGCAGGCACCATCTCTTTCAATCCAATGTACTTAGCTGCATGCATGGATTCATTACAATTAACACCTTTTTCAAATCAATTAAACACATGCAACAAAATAAACACAATTAACTGACCAATAAAATCATTAGCAAGGCGACCATTAGTAAACCTTCCTGTTGCTGAGTGGTTAAAGAAATCTCTTCCATAAGGGGAGAAATCGCTCTTAAACGGAGTGTAGATGTAGTTATTGTTCCCGGGGTCCGCTGTCGAATCGCCAAAGATCAGAATCGATGAAACCGACGCTGAACTCTCTCGACCTGAAATGGCTTTGTGTTTGATCAAAAGAAAAGGAAAGAAAAAAATCCAAAATGTTGTTGTCATCTTAGAACACAACATAAACACAAAAAGAATACACTGTTTTTCAAATTTATAATGGAGTTTAAGTTGTACGACAAAAAAGTGTCTTTAATAAAGGCGACAATGTCACATGTAAATAAGTAAAGAGTTTAAGTTGTTGGTGTCTTAGTTTGTTTGGTTGTTTGAATTTTCGTGTGGGTTTAATAAATGAGATTGGTATGGTTGGAAAACCAAACTTTATCTCAAGTCTCAACTACCCTTTTTTCTAAATCTAGGTGCTTCTAAACTGAACCATGAAATTGTTTCTACATCTATTTTTTTAGGGTAGGTGATGATGAGAGCCAACTTTTGAATAATCGTTTGTAGTTTATAGTGGTTTAAGTTCTAAGGTTTTATACTATAATAATAATAATAACTAGTACAATTCAATTAATCAAGCTTTTGAGTCATCTCTTCTTGTTCAAATATGTAAGAACATGTTACTAGCTAAAGTCTCATTTATCTATTTTTTTTACATTTTGGACATGTGACCAAACACTCCATTGTTACATAAATACATATGTTAATCATCTTGAATATGCCTACATCTTAAACATGAAGCTAGTAATCAGAGTGGAAGTGTTTCGGAGCATAGCTAACTTATCCGACCTATAATGAGAAAACAAACAAATTGTACTATTCATGTGTCAAATCAGGTTTTTAGGCACCCATATGGGCAAGGCCGCGTGGTCCAACCACTCCACCCCCATGCGATTGCCCTTACGCATAGAGAATAACGAACTCCCAATACATAAAGAAAGAGAAATTAAGTAATTTATTATGCATATGAAACAATGAGTTAGAAAAAGTTATGGCTAATCCTTCATGAAGCGATCAATAACCGGACGAAGGCCGAGATAAACAGAATAATAAGCAGCTTGAGTCGGGTGTACGGAATCCCAGAAAAGATACTTGGAATCATCCGAACAAACCGAAGAGTATGAATTACACAACACCAAAAATTCCACCATTCCGCTCCCGCAGCATCCCAGGTTCACATTTTCAAATCCTGCATTTTTTGTTAACTTTGTATTGCTTTGATTTTGCACCATTAATAAAACAAGGTAGAGATGAGATGATTACCGAATTGTTGGGGGCTTTGAACCATGCGATCGATGGGGTTATATATGTCGATGTAGAGCACGTTGGCAGAGGGAGTGATCTGCTTTTGTAGAGCTGCTATTTTGATTTGGAGAAGGGTGTTGTAGCGCCGGGCGACGTCGGAGAAGCGCTGGATGCAGGCGCGGTGAGTGAGAGCGTTGTCGGAGTTGAGTGTGATGACAGCTGGCACGCATCCGAATGGTGGCAATCCCACCAAGGCGATCTTCTTCGCCCCCATCTTCAGTAGCGCCTGCAACCAATAGCCATAATACAAGTAGCAGTGAATCGTTAGTTCCGGCTCCGGAATGAGACATGTAATGCCAAATATCTTTAAATAAAAAAAAAATGAGATAGTTAATGGCAGACTGAGCGCAAAAGTATAATATTTTTATATATTTGAATTTTTAACTGTGAACCAAGGGTTAACTTGGAATCAGACGGTTCACGGTTCAACTCTTTGGAATGGGAACCGGACCGCCTATGTGTTCTATTCTCGTTACAATTTGGCCCAAAACCATGGTCAATGGTCTTGAACTGGCGGTCAACGGGCGGTTGAGGACCAAATGGCATCACTGACTACTTAACTAATTACCATTATCTCAAATAATTATAGTAATTGGGGCAAATATAAAAAGCATTCACTTGATATGAGGAGATAAATGTATTAATTAACATTCTTAGCTGCATATGATTATTGCAAAATAGTACTCCCTCCGTCTCTGATTAAGAGTCACACTTTTCCATTTTGATCCGTCCCCAATTAAGAGTCACACTTCATTTTTACCATAAATGGTAGTAGGTCTCACATTCCACTAACTCACTTCACTCACATTTTATTATAAAACCAATATAAAAAAGTGGGCCCCACATTCCACTACCTTTTTCAACCCACTTTTCTTTACATTTCTTAAAACTCGTGTCCAATCAAACTGTGATCTGCTAATGGGGGACGGAGGGAGTATCTACTACTAATACTACTACTCTCTCCATCCCACATAATTTGACCCAATGTTCCATTTTTGGGCCGTCCCACATAATTTCACGTTACCATTTTTGGTAGTGAACCTCATATTTCACTAACTCATTCTTACTCACATTTTATTATAAAACTAATACTTTAAAAGTAGGACCCACATCCCACCAACTTTTTCAACTTACTTTCTATTAAATTTTTTAAAATTCGTGTCGGATCAAAGTGTCACAAATTATGTGGGATGGAGGGAGTATTTTTTTTATTTTTCCCCACCTAACTCATCTTGAATGCGTTAACATGATATGTTGTGTTTGATATATTCACATAATATGTTACTAACAAATTATGGCTATTGCTTGAGGTATTTTTTGTATTAATATTATTATGAATATATAGTGGTTTCATTATTTCAAGAGAATATTCATTTTATAGCAACATTTTTCTCTCTCTTAACAAATTGGGCATAGAAACCCCGTAAAACTAGGGTACTATCATTTGGTATACAAAAATAGTCAAAGAAAATGTAGTAATAATTTTAATTTAAGTGGCAAAAAGATATCTTTTCCTTTACCCAAAATGTATAGTGTCATTTAAAACTTTCTCTGATTTAATGCATTGGTTGTAACCTTTTCCTGAATCTGATTTGTTTCCACATAGTTGGTATTTATTCTTTTCTTCCGTTTATATTCATTTCATTTGATCTAATACACTCCCTAGATTATGGTCATTAAAATTTACAAAACTTTGTAGAAAAAAAATACTACAGTTTTCCGCATAGTATTTTATGTATGCCATATATCATAAATTTCTCTCAAATCTGATTATGGAACAAGAAAATGACCAAACATTATAATTTTTCTGGCAGCAAGTTTGCCTTCTTAAAATTATTTACCAAGTTTATTCAAGTGCCCCACCTCATAAATATGAATATTAACCTACCCAACAGACAACAGATAGTACACACTCTTTAATCAGTAATATGCTGCCATTGACAGTCTTTTTATATCTAAATTTAAATTTATTTTACTTTGGTAGCTAAAATAAAAATAAAAAATATGTACCTGAGTGAGTTCAAGGCCTTGCTGCAATATGAAATCTTGATAGCTTGAAATGTTGTAGGTTCTGCTTCGAGTTTGCATGGGCCCATAATAATTTACCATAAAATCATTTGTGCCTGCACTTATTACAAACAAAGCCTTATTTATCAACCTTCTTGTTTTCTCCTTTCCAATCTCCATTTCCATTCTTGATTTGTATTCTTTGAAATATTTCAGTTGATTCTGTATTGGAATTACAACCTGCATGGATTCACAAATCCACCAAATTAAGTTAAAATCTTTAAAAAGTGCTTGAGAGTGAGGAAGAGAAGGATAGACATTGATTTGGGCGGTGAGGGGGTCGAAGCCAGTGCCAGCAGAAGCGAAACAAACTCCGGTTTTGAGGTCGTCGACGGTAAGAGTGGGGTCTAAGTAGGGTGGTATCATGTCTTTGATCCCAGCATAAGAAGCTGCACTTGAAGTTGAACAAATTAGCGTGAATTATTAGCGAAAATTTAGATTATATCATAATTAATGTTCAAACGCTCTAGGTCAAGCTTGCACGGATTTGTTTTTTGGTCGCTCCCCAAAAGGCCTCTCAAACTGATTAGGGGTTGGACAGGATTATATACACCTTTCAACTTCCCTCAGACTCCCGATGTGGGATGGGTTTGTACATAACAAACTGATATCAGAGCAATTGTATAATCGAGATAAACGGAAATGTAAAGAGACACGGAATTTACGTGGTTTACCAATGCTGCGTTGGCTTCATCCACAGGAGGAAACAGAGAACAGATTGTATTCAGATTGTTTTCGAAGTACAGATTTATGAACCCTACTTCTATATAAATAGGCACACAGACGACGGGTTAGGCCCAGTACAAAATTAAGATCTAAAACAGCGAGACCCCGTTTGACTAGCGGCAAACTATACTGATTCAAGGCATACTAACAATTGAAAATATGAAAAATGACATACTTAGCCTTATTTATTAATTTAATAATAATAATAATAATAATAATAATAATAATAATAATAATAATAATAATAATAATAATAATAATAATAATAATAATAATATAATGTCACGTGTGAAAATGGTTTCCGCAAGATCTTGAATTTCAATGAATAAATACTTAGTTTTAGACTTTTAGTTTTGCAATAAAGATGTGTTCGGATTTGGCTCTTGCCACAAATATATAAATTTCTGGCAAAAATAAGATGGAAGGGACTTTACATGTTCTTAGATAGAGTATATCTAAAACAAAGCCCTATTCTTTTGGTAAAGGTAATGTGTGTTAGATTGTGTAAAATTAAAACCCATGGTAATAATTAATTTAGTCACTCATGAGCACATTCAGATTAACTACTTTGCAATTTTTATTTACACAACTAATAAAAACTGAATACTACTAATAATAATTAAGAACTTATGATATCTTAGTTACACCATCTAAATAGGGTTATACCACCAAAATATAAGCAATTTGGCATATCAATTGGAGAGGAAATGTCTTAGTTAGTAACTAAGGATAATACTTACACAAAAAGTCGGTGACGAGCTTGCCGTTGGTAAACCTTCCGGTGGCAATGTGGTCGGGAAGATCCTTTCCGTAGGGCGGGAAGTTGCTCCGGCTAATGGTTTGAATGTAATTGTTGTTGCCGGCATCGACAGTAGAGTCACCAAACACAAAAAATGCAGAGATCGAACTGTTTTTCTTACTTATCTCATTCTCAGCCAACCTCTTTGCTTCTGCAGTTTGCTGTGCGAACACGATTAGAGCCAGAAAATGAAGAAGGAAGAGTAGTGAAACATTTTGGGATGGAGACATGCTGTGAAAAGGAAACAAAACAGCCTTGTCCGAGTTATGTATTTGTAAAACCCTAAATAATTGTTGCAGGCCAATAGTAATTATATACTCTTTCATTTCACTTTTTTTTTGGGTAAACTATAGTAAAAATTATTGGTTTTGGTCAAATTCTGGTCTATCCCAGCTACTTTAAAAATCAGTTAGAAAAATGAAGTTGTCTACGGTAAGTTTGGATTTGTTCTGATCAATTGTCCCATGCTGACTTTTATTTTTTATTTTTTATGTGATATAGCAACTGAAAAATCATACATCACCAATAGATAAATTAAAAATGTTGTCCGTCATAAAGAGATTTCCCTCGTCAATTAGAATTTTTCACCACATAATAATTGAGACTAAATCCAAATTTCGTGGACTTTTTAGCTTATTTTCGATGTTGAATTTAACCCAGTTTCATGCTTTTTTTATATATATATAATTTGCCCCTTTTATTTTGAATAGACAAGGGGATATATCATATGCAGGAATAAGGTAGGAGGTGAATTTTTAGAGAGAAATAAATACACTACAATATACTAAATATATTGGAAAACGACGACAGAATCAACTGCATCGATACTTAATTTGTTTGACTGAAGGGGAACGTGTTTCAACACATATTTTACTACTATCGTGTATATTATAATGCCATACTCCTATATACTAGATTTAATGAAAAAAAATGTACATTTGCATGAAATATGTGATAGGATTGTATGGAAATCGCTTTCTCTATTGATGTAACTTCATTTTCACTATTTTTACACTATAAGAGATTTCTAAATGATTGTCATTTATATATGTTATATGCCTAGTTAATTAGGGGCCATTTTTCTATGTAGAATTGACAACATTATTCAAATCCTGCCTACAAATACCCAGAGATCCCCATCGATCCTTAGAAGAAAGATTATGAGGAATTCAAACGATTCATATATATTTGAATTCGAAGAGTATCAATTGGTATACATCTCATATTTCAGTCTCCGATTATTCTTGATTTCTGAAAAAGAGACATTGTGCATCATGAATTCTAGTTTTATCATCACAAAAGAAGAAACAAGCAAAACAGTTAATTGGAAAGCAAACATTCTCAATTCATGTAAATAGTGAAGAACCTAGCTACCATATTCAATACTATCCTAGCAATCATAAAATTCTTGCTTTTGTCATACTCTTCATATTTCTTTTACCTCCAAAATGTTATTTTAATTTATAGTAAATTATTTACAAAACTAAATTTGGAGTGCTTTTCTGGATTGCTAATGACATTAAATTTATTAAATTAATTATTTTTTACTGGTATACTACAATACTAAAGGAATACTACTAAGAGCACATTAATTAGTGAATCAAATATTTTTAACGAGTATTTCATAACAGAGGTGTGATCAATTGCTAACTTTCTTAAGTTGCTAATTTGCTAACTCATCAACGCAATGTATTAAAAATGTCAACACAGTGACATTAAAATGACAACACATGATTTTGTTGAACTTCAATATAATGTGTTGATATTATGCATTGACATTTTAATGTCATCGTGTTGATATTTTTAATACACTGCATTGATGAGTTAGCAGAGTTAGCAACTTAAATAGTTAGCAATATAACGCACCATTTCGTGTCTTTATTGTAGTATATCACAGCCTATATAACGTATTTATTGTCAAATCTGTATATGGAGCTATAAAATCAAAATTGAATGATTGCTAAATACTGTGATTTATCTGCCTCACCTTATAAGTAGTAACATAAATAAAAGGAAATATTTTAACAAGGCCACCTATCCAAGTCATACACGTATACTATTATTCAATAAATGAAGGGCCACATGACTTGTTAGTTGTTACAATGCTTCAACACCACTGCAATAAAATTTAAATATCACACAGATATGGTCCCATTTCATTTATCAGCAAGTCAGATTGGCTATAATTTTTGAACAAGATCCACCTTTTTTCAAAGCTATTAATTTACCACCTTCTGTTTTCTTAAAGGGATAATAGATTAATAGCTCATAAAATCATGGAATTTGGTAAATTTTGATTTTTTTTTCATTGGAAATTAAAAATATTATTAAAAAGTTCAATTTATGTCAATATCTTTCCGTATAAAAATGATTTCTTTGATTATTGCAAAAACGATGTTATTTTTATTTTTATTTTTTTTTCTTTGAATATGGATAAAAATGATCAATAATACTCCCTCCGTCCCATAAAAGTTGAGTCGAATTCCTTTTTAGTCCGTCCCAACAAAGTTGAGTCATTTCCTTTTTTAGGAAAAGACAAAACATCTAATCACTCTTACTTTATTCCATTATTTACTTTACTCTCTCTTATCTCTCCTACTTTTTTCATCTCTCCTATTTATTTAATATAAATTCTTAATCTTCGTGCCCAAAAGTTTTGTCTCAACTTTTATGGGACGGATAGAGTAAATTTTATCAGTAGGCACCATAATAGTTTACTTAATAATTAAGTGATTATTTAATTATTCAATAAATTCGTGCCCGAACAATAATACTCTTTATATTTTTAATATCGTGCAAGAACATATGCATGTGGCAAATGTATAGTATTTATTTTCCGATCATAATAAGGAGTATATGTTTCTGTATTTCAAACGAAGATAAATGCGACAGTGGAAAACAGCTGGAAATAGTTAAACTATTTATAAGAGCATCCGCAATGGTTAATAGGCCAGCCATGATGCTCTAAGATACTATATATTATTATAGGGGAGTGATCAATTGTTAATTCATCATTTAATTGCTAACTACAACTAATTTAAGACCACAGGATTTTAGAAAACGTGTGATCTACAATTTTCCACGTGTAATTTTCGTTTATATTAATAAAATCAAAAAAGATAAAAAAAAAAAACTCCAAATTAGGGTTTTGGATGAAAATGTCAATATAGTGTTTCGAAAATATCAACACAAATGCTTTGAGAATGTCAACACAATGCTTTAAGAATGTTAACCCATTGCTTATATTGACATTCTACATGTATTATATTGACACATTTTATATAGTATGTTGACATTTTTGTTGTACGAAAAAATAAAAAAAAAATGAATTTTTTTTCAAATTTTGACGTCGGAACATATGCATGTAGAATATCGTTGGAATCCTTATGAAATTATCTTTAGTTTGATATAGGTTATATGAATTTAAAGTTTTGGGATTTCTTTTAAAAGTTAGTTATAACTAAACATGTAGTTTGCTTAACCGGTTCTCCGGTTCTCGGGTACCCGGTACCGGAACCGGTCGGGTAATTGAGGAACCGGGAACCGGAAAAACCGGTTCCGGTTTCGGTTCCAGTTCTTATGCTTTTGAAAATTCCAGTTCCGGTTCTACCCGGAACCGAATAACATATCAATTTTAGATATTATAAAATTTAAATATAAATTAAAATAATAAACTAAGCATATTTCATTTGTTTTATTATTCATAAAATATTTTTGATTATCCTATTAGCAAAAGTGATTACTGCCTTTGCGGAAAGAAAGTATTACTTTTTGTGATCAATCTTCAATTTTTCGCACCTTTTATTAGATCAAAATTATTTGTTGATTCGCTCCTATGATAACTCAAAAATAATTGAAATTTTTTAAAAATAACTCATAATTAATTAAGATTTTTTTATTATAAAAAATTAAGTTTAAAGTGAATGATTAAATGTATTAATATATCGATTTTTTTCTAAAATCAAAATAGAGTAATTAAGATTTTGGTCTTTTGAATATTATTGCCTTATTAGAATATTGGTTTCGTATTTTGTTGTGTATAGATTGTAATTTTTAGTGTTAGATTTTTTTAGTAATTTATTAAATTATTGTTTTAGGTATTTAAATATTGGTTGATGCATATTGTTATCTTGTTGATTTGCATTTTTTGTATTTTTTGTGTTTATTTGGACTTTTAGGTATTAATTATTTTAGGTATTTATTGAATTATAGTTTTTAGGTATTGGAATATTAGATTATGAATATTGTTATTTTGATGATTTGTATTTATTTGAATTTTTCGCTATTAATTGTTATATTTCTATATGTTGAATTATTTAAAAAAAATTAAAATTGAAACTACAAATCGGTTCCGGTTCGGAACTGGAACCGACCGGTTCTTATCCGGCCGGTTCGGAACCGAAACCGGCCGGATCCGATTCCGGTTCCGGTTCCCAAATTTATGATAATTTGTAACCGGGTACCCGGTCAACCGGACCGGGTAGAACCGGAACCGGCCGAATAAGCAGGCCTACCTCTATTGATATTTTTTGGAATCAATCATATGGCCTTGTTGATGTTTTTCGTTAATCGTATTGACATTTAGGGATTGATGATTTAAACACTTAATTTGAATATCTAATGGCTATTATTTAGTTGTAGTTAGCAATTAAGTTATGAGTTAGCAATATAACACTCCCCTATCATTCTAATTATAAATAAGATTAGTGTTGCTAATATTTTTGAACAGTTGGATATGGCCAACAAGGGTCATATTTTAATGCTTATAGTACTCTAATCCAAAATTAAGACTAAATCTCCACCCTTAGATTTTAAAATGAGTGGATGAGATTAAATCTTACGAATCTCAATAAATAGTAGACAAAATATCAACAAAAGGGTAATATCGTCATTATGTTATCATATGATAATTTTCGTGAATGTTTTTTTATATCAACATAGTGTATTACAAATATCAACAATATGACATAATAATATCAACACTAGTACAAGAAAATATTACGTAACACATATTTATTGAGATTTTTACATGGTTTTATTGAGATTTTTTTATGTATTTGTTGCTAAAAATCTGGTTATTAACATTACGAAAACTAAAATAAAAATATCAAATTTCATCATCCGAACGTCGTCGGAACATATGCAATTGAGATCTCGTTGGAATCCTTATAAAATTATCTTTAATTTGATATATTTTTTGCCAAAAAATAATTTAAATCTTACGTAATTTAAAGTTTTAAGATGATTTTAATGAGAGGGGCCTGACATTAATACCCTCTAATTTTATTTATTAATTTTTTTAATAAAAAATATAATTCATGTGACATTATTATCTTCTAATCTAATGGTTAAGATTTAGTCTTAACCATACTATGATTCCTTTTGTTAGTAATTGATCACTCCTCTTGCCAACGATACTATGATTCCTTTTGTTAGTGCAAAATTAATTTTACATAATTTCAAATTGATTTAATATTGGAACAAATTAATTTTTAGTAACCGAATTAAGCTGATTTATGGTATGAATTAGGCAGCGTATATAAGCAACTGTCTCTTTTGAGGGATCATATTTTTATTGTATGGGTCCCAGCCTGGCCCATTAATTTTCTAGTTGCTCGTGAAATTAAAATGAGTTAGTCCTGTGTAGTTATGCATTTTCGAAGCTTCAATGCAGTATATACAACTGTAATTTGTCTAATTCAATAACTAGTTGATTAGTCAAGTCTCTTTTAAACCATGGATTTAGGTAGAGACACATTGTTAATTAATGTGAGCCCATATTAGGACCAATTCCTTCTAGAAATTATACGTGCACCATGTACAATCTCATTAATCAAACTGTACCAAATATGTAAAGACGCTACCAACAAAACTCTAGTAGAAAAAAACATCTACTCTTACTATTTTATACCCCAATTAACAATTCAAAATTACCATTGACTATAAATGAATGTTTTTAGTTTGTTATTAACAACCAAAAATATAATCTTAACTGAGAATGATACACTGATAGTTATAGAATGATGCACTGATAGTTATCATGTACAGTATTACTCACATTTGAATAGTCATTAACGTGAATGATAGTTTTTCCATTATTATTCACAACTCGAAATCAATGATAGACTGATAACTCTTATATTGAATGAAGGTTTTTATTGGCTATGAATGAGATTTTTAAAGTAACTAAAATAAAGAGGGAAAAAAACACATTGGACATTATAATAAAGAATTAGCTAGTAATGGGCATGTAAAATCCCAAAATAGGCCCATTAAGACAACAACATCTAATATAGCATGGGCTTTGCTTCCTTGATGAGCCCAAGAATCTTCCAACCACTTCTAGTTGATTGGCTTCGAAATTTAGGTGTCATCAATCATCATGACTCACCCAAAAAGATGATAATAGATAACTCACAAGTAGAAAATCTTGAATCTTTGTTCAAAAATCATAAAAAATAACAATGATGGCAGATTAGTTATAGTGTAAGCAACCCTCCACTTTTGATCACCTTTCTATCTTTCCTCATTTATTTCCCTCCATCGCTTCTTACACACTTAACCAACGAACGCTCACTCACCACCACACCTAATTTCGTTACACCCAATCTGTCTCTCTCTGTCCTTAAACTCAAAGAAACCCAAAAGTCATGTCACAAATCATTATCCCTTTATACGTAAAAACAAACCGGCTGTGATATATAAACAAGGAGGAAGTTATATAGTTAGCGCATAAGCAATTAGAAAGAAAATAAATTCAGATTTTTTTTAAAAAAAAAATGACAACCGCTAGATTCATCAAGTGTGTGACGGTCGGCGATGGCGCCGTCGGGAAGACGTGCATGCTCATTTCTTACACTAGCAATACTTTTCCAACGGTATCGAGATTTGTTTCCTGTCTCTAATTTCTGCTGCATTTCATTAGATGGCGACATGAATTCCTAACAGTTATCATCTTTTCTTGATTTTTGTTCTAGGACTATGTTCCGACGGTGTTTGACAACTTTAGTGCCAATGTCGTCGTCGATGGAAACACTGTGAATATCGGCCTCTGGGATACCGCAGGTTGGTTATTGATGCGTATGTAAATAAGAATATAGGAAAGGTGAACGTCTTAAATGGATAGAAAAAAGTAGTTTAAGGGGAGAAAAAAGAGATGAATTTTAGATTTAAATATAGAAATAAGACAGACTAAAAAGGAAAGGTGACGATGAGTAGTTATATGTTTGGTTCATATAGGGCAAGAAGATTACAACAGGCTGCGCCCACTAAGTTATAGAGGAGCTGATGTGTTTCTACTGGCGTTCTCTCTCATCAGCAAAGCTAGCTATGAAAACATCTACAAGAAGGTTTAATATTCTTTCTTGATTCTTTTTTGGTCATATTTTTCAACTCTGTGATGATTCTTTTTTTTTATCACAGTGGATTCCAGAGTTAAGACACTATTCTCCAAATGTTCCGATTGTCCTTGTCGGAACCAAAATGGGTAAGATATAAAGTTGCCTTTTTATCGAAATGCCTCTATGTTTAGACTTAGAGTTTTTCACTTTGTGACAATTCAACAAACACATAATCTGCAAAATGTTGAAACAGATTTGAGAGAAGATAAGCAGTTTCTGAGCGATCATCCAGCTGCAGTTCCTATAACAAACGCTCAGGTATATTATTAGTTAATTAATCTCATTAGCTTTCTGCATAAATTTTATCAATAAAATTAGTATTTAAAAATTGATATTTTGTGAAATTTTAAACAGGGAGAAGAATTGAAGAAGATGATTGGGGCAGTAGCTTACATAGAGTGTAGTGCCAAAACTCAGCAGGTAATTAAATAAATATGATCACTAATTTAATTTTCCATTTATTTTGTTGTAGATTTGTGATTAATCAAATTTTGTTTTATCTATTTTGGTGTAATTTGTGGCAGAATGTGAAGGCTGTGTTTGACACAGCAATAAAGGTCGTTTTGCGACCTCCGAAAATGAAGAAAAAGGCACGCAAGTCAAGAAGATGCAATTTCCTTTGAATTAATTTTATATTTGTGTATCTCATTAAAAATAGTTTACAAGATTTATTCTATTTCTTTATTTTTTGTCTTTGGAGAATCAAGATATCCTAGATTTACTCATATGTTGTAATATTAGTCCATTTAGTTTTCTGCAGATTCAATTCAATCAAAATCTTTTACTATATTATGCTGAAATTTTACATTTCATTGTCATTTGTAGGAGTATTAAATATAGTAGAGTAGCCATAGCTTTTCCAAGGTCCCACTATATACCTCATTGATATTTAGGTTTATATATTTATTTAATTTGTGATATTTAAAAAATTAAAATAAATAATTAAATTTTCAAAAATTACATAATGAAAGTAAACTCCCTTAATTATTTTCTCTTTCAAATAGAGCTAAAACACACTAAAAATAATATTAAACCTAAAAAAAAGGAAAAGTAAGAAGAATAATAAAATAAAAAGCAAGAAAACAGGAATTGGGTTCGGGCATGCTATTTTATGTGCACCAAAAACCTAATTGTTGGAGAAGAAGATTGAACCATATCAGGAAAGAGATATACGAGAATCAATCTTTACTAATAGGAGATTTGAGATCAATATAATTATGTTAATTAAGTTTATCATATAGATTAGTCCTTAGCCTTATATATTGATACTATGTGTATAATGTAAATTCATTGAGAAATAATACACCTATTATACCGATACTTTTATCAAGGTATCAGAGTGGGATGGGTTGTGGATCAATATTGATCGTCCCCAAACCAACCGTGTTGCGCAGGAGCACCAATTGGGGAATTCTCCCAAAAATTTAATCTTTTTTAAAGGGGAATCAAAATTGATTAATCGGGAGAGACATCCTCGGGATGAATCAAACATCGCAAGAAGTGGGAAAAAGGGAGGTTCCCCGGATAAGATCAACCAAACCCCTTCACCCCGGAGAGACGACGGGGCCCGGCTGGTGGGGGAAAAAAAAGGGGCACCCCGGCCCGGGAAACGCCCCACTCGCGGACCACCCGACCCACCACCCCCTCCCGTCAAACGGGGGACAAATCCCGGCTATTTGTTCTCATTGGGGAAAAACGAGACACCCGGGAGAATTTTTTTTCTAATCGGATACCCCGGGTGGTGGGAGGAGAAACAAAAAGAGCTCGGGCGCTTGCGGTGGGCGACGAAAGGGGGGGGCAATGGTCGGAATAGGGAGATGGGGGGCAAGGGAAATTCCCGAATTACTGTTGTTGGGTCGGGAACTATCAATATATCTCTTACTCTATGTTTCTTAAATTGTCTACATGTTCCTACACTATCTCAGAGATTGATGTCCATAAGTCATGTGACTAGAGATTTGAACTGTACACTTCTGATGCATCCCACTTTTTGTATATTACAGGATATTCAGACGAGGAGGATTCGTGGGCATGGCACTGAGAAACGAGGACTTTACTATGTGGATGAGATAGCTCAATATGGCAATGCGATGCTGGCTCACAGAACCACGAAACAAGAAATTTGGCTGTGGCACCGAAGACTAGGACACCCTTCTCCTGGTTACTTTAAACTTTTTTTTCCAAACATTTCTATTCCTACCGAGTTTTCTTGTGAAACATGTGTTTTGGTCAAGAGCCACAGACAGTCTTTTAAGCTTACAAACACCCGTATGAATTCTATTTTTTCCTTAATACATGCTAATGTGTGGGGTCCTGCACCAATTGGTGGGGGTAATTTTTGATATTTTGTGATATTCGTGGATGATTACCCTAGAATGACCTGGATATATTTTTTGAAACATAAATCTGAAGTTGTGGAAAAATTTGTCTTATTCTATAAAATGATCCAAACCCAATTTCACACAACCATCAAAACTCTTAGGTTTGACAATGGGAGGGAGTTTGTTAACGATTCTATGACCCAATTTTGTAAGGATAGGGGAATGATCCATCAAACGTCCTGTGCCTATACACCCGAACAGAATAGGGTAGCTGAGAGAAAGAATAGAAGTATCCTTGAAATCACATGGGCTCTAATGATCGAATCCAAGGTACCCAAACATTTCTGGCCTGAAGCTGTAGCCACATCCGTCTACCTCATGAACCGACTCCCTACCAAAATCCTCAACAAAAAAACGCTTTTCACCATATAAGCGATGCATGAAATTAGCCTTATCAATATCCTCTCCAAAATGATCAAAAATTCCCAAACACCTAAACCTTTCACCTAAAGTCTTTGGTTGTACCGTTTATGTCCATATCCCAAAAAAAAAAAGAGAACTAAACTATCCCCTTGTGCAACCAAATGTGCTTTTGTCGGGTATGAGATAAACTAGAAGGGTTACCAATGTTTTGACCCTCTCATAAAAAAAATCATTACCACCATGAACTCTAACTTCCTAGAAACTGAATTCTTTTACCACACCCACCTTAGTAGTCAGGGGGAGAGTGATCCATGTAGTTCACCAAACTATCTAAGTTGCGTTGTGCCACTTCCAAACTCTTCGATTGGGGATCCAATAGAACCAGTTGTCATTGCAGCCGAACAAGTCTCACCACCAGAGTCATCTCATCCGCGTTCCCCGAGTCCTCCTCCAATGATATCCGAGGTAATTCCTAAACCGAATCCTAGTGAGAATACGATTTCTCCTAACCCCTTGAGTACAGATTCCCCAGAAGAAGATAATATGGTTGACAGTGATACTGGAAAGTATATTCTTCCTCACCGGACTACAAAAGGAATGCCACCAAATAGATACTCCCCTGAAAAGATTGGAAAGAAGAGCCGTTATGGAGTAGTGAATTTCGTGCAAGGAAATTTAACCCAAGAAATGAAAAGGGAAATTTTGAATTCCCCTATTAGAAGATAAATTTGAAAATTCCAAAGGGGGGAGGTTTGGGTTTTTTTGTTGATATAGTCTCCCCCTTTCCTTCCCTTTATTTAAATTTTTCAGGTTAGGAATTTATGGGGCTTGGATTGGGCCCCTTTGGAAAACCCTTTTTTTTTGTTAAATTATAACCCTAATTAATATAAGGCCCCCTGGAATATTTCTTGTCCCTTTTCGAAGAAATACGAGCCCTCCCAAAGTGATTACAAGAAATTTGGGTTAACCTCTTTAATTTTTTATTTTTTAAAAAACTTTCATATCCATTAATTTATTTGTAGTCTGGGGATAAACTTTAAATTAATTAATATCTTTTTTTTTCCCAAAATTTTTTCAGTACGAGATGTATATCAAAATATATTTTTTTCCTTTTTATTTATTTTTTTAAATCCAAACCCGGGCCCGGGGTTTTGAATAATAGAACTTCTCGAACCCCTTGGGGATATAGTCAAACCAAAAGGCCCGATTAAAAGAATAATAAAACTTTCCCCTATTGGTTATTAACTCACTCCCAAAATATCGGGGAAAATTGCATTGCGAAAAAGCCCTTTTTTGATAAATCAAAACCTTTGGATTAAACAAGGGTGTCCCATATTAAAAAGATTAGGAAAAAAACTCCAAAACATCTTTTTACCGGGAGATAAAAAACAAAGACGTGTCCATCTTTAGATCCCTTCAATTTTATACCACGGGGGTCATTTTGGTTCCCCCAAGGAAAAGACGACTTTGGGAGGAATACCCCTTTTTTAGATAGGTAGACGGGGCCCTATCTAGGTTGTAAAAAATTTAAAAACCTACAAGGTCCCCCGGTTGGGCCTTTTTCCGTGATGCCCCGTTCCACGCCCCCAACCTTCTGTAAAAGGGCTTAAGCCGATTTTTTTCCGGCGTTTTAATTATTAATTCAATATATAATTAGATCCCGGGCCAAACCCTTCACGCGGAGGCAGAGTTTCGTGGAATCAAAAGTGGATTGACCGAGCTACTATGGCTAAGGAGGATTATGAAAGAGTTGGGCATGTACTCATCGCAGACATGCAAATTGTTTTGCGATAACAAGGCAGCCATCAGCATTTCTGAGAACCCGGTTCAGCATGATCGAACCAAACATGTTGAAGTTGACAGTCTTTTCATAAAGGAAACTATTGAAGCAAAGATAGTGGAGATGCCATATGTCAAGTCTGAAGATCAGTTGGCGGACATCCTTACAAAGGCAGTGAACTCGAAACTGTTTCGGGAATTATTGTGCAAGTTGAGCATCGGAAACCTCATCGCTTAACTTGAGGGGAGTGTTGGAGAAGATTGCACCATATCAGGAATGAGATATACGAGAATCAATCTTTACCAATTATAGGAGATTTGAGATCAATGTAATTATGTTAATTAAGTTTACCATATATACGAATCCTTAATAATGTAAATTCATTAAGAAATAATACACCTATTGTACCGATACTTTTATCACTAATCTATTTAAAATTATAGTCTATTTAAGGAATAATTAATTAACAAATACATGTCGCAACTTACTTAGTTCATTGCACATGACATTTTATGTTACAAATATTCTAATCAATAGGTATATTTGCTAAGGGACTGATTACAATGATTTATAACTACCAATTTGTTATTACCAATATACAGTTATACACGCATATCTTGATGATTGTTAATCAAACACTCACAGGTCTCTTAAATTTTTTGGTTTTCTATAAATTATATGGCCATCTTATCTAAGTTGGAGCATATTAATAAAAATTATGGGAATAAAATATATCTGTAGGTAAAAAACCTCAAATACCTAGGCAAAAATTAGAAAACTATATGAAGATCTAATAAAGGGAGTATCCGTGTTTTTCGGATCATAGCAGCTCATTAAATTCCTAGAATATTTATATATTGGATGTATGAATTCCAAAGATGGATTATGGATAGAATAAAGTGATTATGAAGATGTCCATGTAATAGTTATACAATTAAATTAAGGAAACTAGGAAAATGGTTCAAAATTATAAATTTTAGGATCGATTAAGAGCATCAGCAACGCAACTCACTATCAGCTTGTTGTTCCGTCAAAATGAGCAAAGCATTGCAAGGGACGTTGTGGCAGGACGAGCGGCTCAGATTAGAGGGAATGTGAGCCAAAAGGCGCACATGTTTGTGTGTGTGTTTTGTCTATTGGGCTCGTGTGTAACCTAATTTCTTTGTTTATTTTGTGTTGTCTAATTTTGATTATTTTTATTTTTTTATTGTATTTTTTGCATTTTGTTTTATTTTATTCTTTATTGTAATATTTTACTTTATTCTTCTCCGTCATCATATATTTTGAATTTTAATAAACTGTTTATTTTCAACTTATTTAATATCAATTAATTAAGATTTATGATAGATATAGGTCATTGTAAATTATATATGAAAAAAGAAAAAATTAATATTGTAATTTAGGATTTTATTTATTTATTTCAATTATATAACTTTTGAAATTTAATTGCATTTGTATTTTTAAATAAATCATATATTAATTAAATTAGAATCGATGTGAAAAATTGGATATTAAAAAGTACATCATTTAACACAAAATTAATTAAGTGCCGTACTAAAGTTTCTTCAGTCCTAATAATTAAGAGAAGTACAATTAAATTTCAAATTTATTGTACGAATTTAAGTCATTAATTTGCTGTTATCTTTAAGCTTGGACTCGAGTAGAAACCGATGGTCTTTTGGTCCTCTATTATTTAGTAAACAAAAGACAAAATTAGTTAGGTTGGACTCGTCAATTGTAAAATATTCATTTTCATATTATGTTTCTTTTTTGTTAATTAAGTTCCATTTTTTAAGATTTAAATGTGACATTTTTTTAATAATTTTCTTCAGTCCACAATAATTTTAGTACATACTGCATTAGAATTAAAACAAAATCGTTGTAAATAAATGTTTTGAATGTAGAAGATGAAATCGATGAAAACAGAATTGATTGAAGAATGACAAGTTCTGTCACATAAAATCGCAGAACAATTTAACAAAAATGGATGATCCTTGTTTCTCGCTAACAATATTTTCAGTGCCAGAGCTTAATTTGATCAAATTAATGTGAACTTGGTGTTTCAACAGATGAACAAGAACAAATATATAATAAATTAATAATAAACTAAAGTAGCTACATATATTTTTCTGAGTTGCATGTGCAGCAAATTCAAGCCTTAAATCAGACCTGTTTCAGCATTTACTAAGACCACGTTTGCATTTAGTGTAGGCTGTTGCCGCATT
Source organism: Salvia hispanica (assembly GCF_023119035.1). Lineage (NCBI taxonomy): Eukaryota > Viridiplantae > Streptophyta > Magnoliopsida > Lamiales > Lamiaceae > Salvia > Salvia hispanica. The sequence continues at coordinate 19,447,863 of NC_062965.1, forward strand.
TCGCGCTTTCAACACACGATTTTATCTCACTTCAATAATCCAATTAAATTAATCAATTATCATTAGCAATTCTTGTGGTTGTCCTTTTGAGTTTATTTCTTTTTGTCTCTATCATTTTTTTCATCGGTTTTTCTAGCCATTTCTGTTAAAAATCGCTTCAGTAGGACTACTTTGTTGGTGCTTGTCATTTTTTTTGGCTTAAGCGTTTTATAAAATATGAAGAGGGATTCATTAGAGATGGTAAATTCTCTAATCCGGTATCTTCTTATTACATTTATTTCTTTGTTAGTGCTACTTTATAGGGATGATTATTACTTAAATCATAGTTTTTCATTAACTTCGGGTCAGCCTTTTAACTTTTGAAAGTAGAATATAAAATCACAACTTTTCAATTTTTCGCAATTATCCTACAATGGTCGATGTCGAAACTAATGTGGCAACAAACTACCTCATCTCGGATAAATCAGCGTTGTTTTAATTGATATTCGAAATAGAATGACATTATTTTGTCCAATACAATATCATCCTATAGTCGAGTCGTATTAATTTCAATTTTGGTTATTTGTCAAAAATTAACAAAAAACAGTATGATTTAAATGCTCATTATCTCTATTTGTTGCATTTAGAAGGGATAGGAAAGATAAGATGCATAGTCAATTTGTTGCATTAAGAAGGGGTAGGGAAGGGACATAGGCACTAGCATACCATATAGACAAAAGAACAAAAGTAAAACTTTTTTGACTCGAATCCACAAGTTAATGTTGAATATTAATTATTTCAGACTCTATTTTTGTAGCAGACAAATTGGAATAATAGGAAGAAACAATCCTTGTGAAAGAGGAAATACAGGTACATATATTGAATATATGAATATCCCAGCATCCATTTATAATTCATATTATAATAGTATCATTTTGAAGCATTTTATACTATATAATTTAATCTCAAGCTAAGTAGCATAAAAATATGTAAGAAGCATATAACACATCAAAGTAACCAAAAAAATCACAATTTGCATAGGGCTAATGTTAATTTGAACGAATAGTCGAATTAGATTGGCACCAAATTGACCAAAAAAAATGGTATCCTTAATTTTAATAGTTTCACATTCATAGGGAATTGAAAAGTGCAAACAAATATCTGGAAATTAAAACGCACACACATTCACATATATCGTCACAACAAAATCCAACCAATCACTATGAAGTCAAAAGTATAAAAAAAGGCCTTCCAACTTTCTTTGGCAAATTATATAAATGCACTTTCTCTTAAGTCAAAATATGCAATTATTTGCATTCAATTCCAACTAATAACCAATTTTCAAAAAATAATTGAAAAGAAAAGGTTAGAGTAATCTGTCCCTAAATTACACCAATCCATGCATATAACCAACTCAGTGTAACCATGAGATAAGGTTAAATTAAATCTATATGATCTCTAAATTAAATACATGATCTCTAATTGTCAACGTTGTTAAATGATACTACTATTGTAATCAAATTACAAAAGGCACCACCAAAAACCTCTCTATATTACAATAATATTCTCACACACATACAATTAATTTTATAAAAACCATTCATTTCTTCCTCTATTTATCTTCCTCAAAATATAATTTTACCCCTCCATTCAAAACTCCACATACCATCAAGGTCTCTCTCTCTCTCTCTCTCTCTCTCTCTCTCGATGCATGTTTGAATATAAGCCCTAGCATGTGCTTCTTTCAATATTCTCTTTGCATTATTAGTAGAGAACAAGCATTCTAGATTTAAGTATGGGCCTCTACTCTTTTTCTATCACTTTTTATTTAATTCCCTTTCCGTTTTTGCTTCAATTCTTGCAGGCGATTCTTGTTGCTGTTTTGTCTCTTTTAATTATTCATTAATCCCATTTCTTTAGTTGATATTTAATGCTGAGCAATTGATCACACAGGAGTAGGTGATGATGCAAAGAGGAACAATGCTGGTATAAGATAGCATGTTGTGTTAGAAGTTAGAACACTTCCATACCAAATCCTTGCTTCTCTCTCTAAAAAAAAACCTTCACTTATTTTTCCCCAATCATGACTTCATCAAACAAACACTGGCCTAGCATGTTCAAATCCAAGCCCACTCATGACATGATCAACTCTTCCCTAACTCAATCAAACAAAGGTAACAATCTATATATAATTTTTATATGTTTCCAAAATAATTAATTGTGTCAATTTTATTTTTTTGTTAGGGCATGGATGTGATGAGAGGACCCCCGAGCCAAAAGCTCGGTGGAACCCTCGGCCGGAGCAAATCCGGATCCTGGAAACGATCTTCAACTCGGGGATGGTTAACCCTCCCCGAGACGAGATACGCAGAATCAGGGCTCGGCTGCAGGAATACGGCCAAGTCGGAGACGCCAACGTCTTCTACTGGTTCCAAAACCGGAAATCGAGAAGCAAACACAAGCAGCGCCGCCTCCAAACCTCCACTGCACCTCCATCTCTGTCGTCTTCCTCCTCGGACAAGTCCTCGGGTGAGAAATCCGTCTCCGTCACTGTGACTGACTTGATCAACTCGCCAACTGGTTCGGTGAACCAACCGATCCTCGCGGAGCCCTTCCATTTTCCGGCCGGTCAAGGGGTTTGCTTCCCTGCGGCGGAGCAGAATTCGAGCTTCCTCCTAAATGAGCTGATGATGATGAGCAAGAAGAATGAAGAGCACACCGAATTAACCATGCCACCAAACCCTTCTGCGTCTTTCTTCGTCCCTTCTCCTACTAATGATCATCTTCTTCAAGGTTTTTATTCCAAAAATCTCATCTTTTTACTAGGGTTTTATTTGTTTGATAACAATTCAATGATTATCTTCTTCAAGCTTTTTATTCCAAAGATCTCATCTTTTTTTTAGGGTTTTCTTTGTTTGGTAATTATTCAAAATTAGTGAGAAACGCATGTCATTCATGGAAGTGACTAATATGGTTTCTATCTATATGTATCTAATTACACTCTTTTTGGCATGTGTTAGAATGTTGGATACTGTGTTGATGGACAATAGTGTCATAGTATATAGAAAGGGACAAGGATGGATTTGTCTATGCTTGCATGAATTGACTTGTTTATGCCTTGTTCTAATCTAAAAAAGAAAGGAATTAATAAGTGTTAATTTTCTCTCTCTAGACTAAGGGTTAATTCATTATTATCGTTATTGCCATTATCTCTTTATGAAGGATTCTTTAGTGCATATTTTGGTTGACTTTATGTGTGCTCACTTGGTTTTTTTTTCCTAAACTGGGTTTTGCACGTAATATCTTGGTGTCATTTGTATAAGGTGCAGGTGTGGAGGAACGTGGCCCCACAAAATCGACGGTGTTCATTAACGATGTGTGCTTTGAGGTTGCCTTTGAGCCATTCAATGTGCGAGCGGCGTTTGGAGATGATGCGGTGCTCTTCCACTCCACCGGGCAGCCTGTTATGACCGACGGCTGGGGGGTGACGCTCCACCCCCTTCATCACGGCGGCGTCTACTATCTCCTCCGCCCCTTCATGAAAATATGGTAACTCCATTTTTCATATTTTTCACTCAATTTTAAACTTACATGGACATAGGGTTATTTTATATATGGAAAAGAAAACTATAAGTCATGTGATTTATTTGTGGTATGTGACAGATTTGGGAGTGACTGAGGAAGGCTGTGGCAGAAGAATTTCTAGTTTTGTTATGTTTTACTTATCATTTTCTTCATAATGTAAGATGGATCTTCAATGTTGGGAACAATCTCCACATGATTTTAGGAACGAAACTACAGTTACTAAGTTGTTCTATTTGTTTCTATTCGTCACTAAGTATTATTGTGTTACTGCCTTTTCAAATCAAAATATCTGAAAATGGGACAGTTGCTTGGTCAAGAATGTCTTGGCTCTCTTGATCATGTCATGTGTTAGATATAAATACTCACTCTATAAATGTGTGTGCGGTTTGTATTTGGTTTAATTTGAATGGGACAATTCTATGTTCTTTTTACTGTTTGATAATTGTTAAATGTAAAACCTGATGGAACTATTCATTTCAGTAGTGAATTTACTGTTTTAACATGCAATGTGTTGTCACAAAAAATTTAGTTTTTCTTGCTGTCGACAGTCTTTTTACCTTCTCCACTAATCAATTATTCTTCCCTCCCCATCAAATTAATAATGATCGAAATTCAAGAATATTTTACTAGGGTTTTCTACCATATGAAAGAAGAGTGTTTAAATTTGTAGGATAGGGGTTGAGTGGTGCAGAATGATTACGTGCAATGGTGTCATGTTGCACACACACATACGAAAAAATCGAATACATTTATGTGATTGATTGATGAGTTTGATGCATCAATGAGAGCTGAAAAATTCCTTTTTCTAGGTCAGTTGAAGTGTGGGGTTTTTAATCAAGTGCGACTACAATCAATAGAAGTATTGAATAATCGACTACTACTACTACATTATAGTGAGTTCAAGAATTTGTGAAGTCGATTTCATACAAGTACTCACACAAATATAATAGACAAATTTTGTACTTTACCTGAGTAATACTGTATAATTCGAAAAATTGATAGTGTGATATAGACAAGTGTACGAGACAAGAAGTGGGATGTCTGTGTGGACAGTGGTGTAGAGCTATGGGTTGGGATATGGATGATTTAAGGTGTGACATATGGTTTCGATTTTCCCAATGTGAGTAAATGGGACAATTCTGTAAGCTACTTTTGAATCTCTGAGTATTGACTTGTGTTTTCGGATTTGATTAAAGGAACAACTCCCCTCACCCTGCCTATATTTACCCTGCCAGCCACACCTCATCAAATTGTAAGAATTTGTTTCTAATGATTTATAATCATTTTCATTCAACTCTTCATCCATTCTTATGAGTAAATTGTACTGAAGTTCGGTGATTTCATTCATGGAACCGTACCTGGTAAGTAATGAGAAAATCAAGCATGCCCTAATAAGATTCAAATCTTCGGAAATGTTAACGTTTTAGTTGGATCACTCATGCCCATCTCTTGTGATGATATGATATCTGCTCAGATACCATGTTAAATTTTACTGGGACTATGTACGATCTCATTCATTGAGTGGTAGGAGACCTCGATCCTTAATACTTAAGATTTTATCCCCAAACTAATTGGTAATGGATGAAGTTATTCCCTAAGTATTAAAATTTATTTATTTTTTATATCACTTTGTTCAACATGGAATACTATAAATTCCTCCCGTCCCACTTAAGATGTCCACATTCTTGAATGTCACAGGATTTTATGGAGATTTATTTCTAAATATACAAAGTGGACATCTTAACTGAGACGAACTAAAAAGGAAAATTGGACATCCTGTGTGGACGTGGAGTACATGTATGTATCAACATCAATTACACAAATATCTCTTAGTTTCATTTTCATATTAATATATACACAAATCTCTTGAGTGGGACAGGGGGACTAAGTTTTTTTATAAACAAAGAATTTTTAGTTTATAATCTTAGGATTGTATATATGTTTTAACTTCGACTTCTTTATCAAAAAACAAATGAATGACATTATTATCAAAGGGCTCATAGTTCCATACATCTTAACTTTAAAAGCACATTAAGATCGTAAGTCTTTATCAGCTCGGGCCGTAGCTTATGCCCAATACATCAGCCCAAGTCCATCTAGTATTTTAGTTCTCCTCTAGTTAAAGCCCAGATTCCAAAATCCATTTTACCATGTGGAGGTGAAACTTTTTCCCATATATAAATAAAAGTCTCTCTTACATTACTGTCCCTTGCTTTACTCTTTCTCCACATAAAATATTTTTTTCTCAAAATGAGTACAAAAAAAAAGTGATTCAGCTATGAAGGAGGAGAGGTTGAACACCATTCAATGGGGTTTTTACTTTTTATTACAGAAACAAAGGATTTTTATTCAGGCGCTGGTAAAAGAAGTTTCAGCAGGCAAGTGATGAACAGCAAATGCAACTCTGGATCAAACTTAACCTTTTCCTCTAATTACAGATATATACAGAAAAAGGAAGCAAACCTTACATTATGTCTATGGGAAAAGTGGACTATCTTATTTGAGAGATGTTAAGTTATCAGCATCATCAAAACACCTAGTTTCTTCTTCCCAAGGCCGAACAAGAACATGGATCATACACTCTCCTGCTGTCTTAGTTCCCCAAGATCGAACAAGCTGAAAACCATGATATAAACCACCTGCACAGGTACACTTTCAGTATGCAATTCCTCAGCTGAACAACCATAACCATTTACAGTATGAGTCATTAGTAGCAGTTTAAGCTATTGAAAAACAGCCAAATCATTATACAGACTGCATAGTGGACATTGTTACAGACTTGTATCCGTTACAAAAATGCAAGAACAATGTTGAACAACCATAGCCATAAACATCTATAGTATGAGTTAACAGTAGCAATTCAACACAATTCCTCAGCTGAACAACCATAACCATTTACAATATGAGTCATTAGTGGCAGTTTAAGCAATTGAAAAACAGCCAAATCATTATGCACACAGCATAACAGACATTGTTATAGACTTGTATAAAATGCAAGAACAAAGTGGAACAACCATAGCCATTTACAGTATGGGTCCAAAGTAGCAGTTTTACAACAATTCCTCAGCTGAACAACCGTAACCATTTACAGAATGAGTCAATAGCAGCAATTTAAGCAATTGAAAAAACAGCCTAATCATTATACACACAGCATAACAGACATTTTTATAGAGTTGTATCCATTGAGAAATGCAAGAACAAGTTGGAACAGGAAGCCAGAGAGAGAAGTCCTTCTGAAGCAACGTTTTACAAATGCAATCGGCAAAGATAGAAATCCTAAATTCGAGGAATTACAGGCAATCAATTGGTGAATTAAATTTCGAGAACTTAACCAAAAAAGGTAGAATTGGAGATTAGTAAAATACCTATTACAGTCAATCAGCGAGGTTGCTTCAAGGCTTCATCTTTATCGGCGGCGGCGGATGGGGAAGAGCTAGTGTGATCGGATTGCAAGGAAGGGAGTGGATTGGAGCCTTTGATGATCCAACCTAGGGCGAAAAAAGAGGCGCCGGCGAGTATAGCGGTTCCCCAGGCCTGAGAGTACCACCTGCTGTACTGTCTAATTGCGAAGCGCCATTGGTCTTTGAGAGTGGCGGCGTCCGGGATCCGTGTCTCCCGGGGATTGGGATAGTTGGAGCCTCCGCCGCCGTTGCTGCTGATTTTAGGCGGTGAGGGTTTCTGATTGCGGTGAATTTGGGGATCGCTGTCGCTCATGTTTTCCTCTGCTTCACCGGAGTGTGGCTACTTACTATATTTATCATAAAACTTTAATATTTATATTATTTTCTTTTTCTTTTTCATCCCCTCCACTAATTCAAGTTTAACCAAAACTCTAGTCTATATAATAATTTTAATTGTATGAAATATAAATTAGAAAGGTTGGAAATTTGTAATACTAGAAGAATTTGAAGGTGTGGTGAAATATAGCAAAATTCATCTCTATTTAAAAAAACAAATAATATAAATTTTTGTTTTCTTAAATATACAATTTTCTTTTATTTCATCTTTTTAAATTAAGATAGCCTCAACAACGCATATCCAGTTTTCAGTTAAATAGGTTATATACATAATTTAATTTTCCAAGTATTGTTCAATAGGGTAAACCAAAATCGGTATTTAAGCATGGGACGAAGCTATATAAAATTAGTCTTGGCTTATCAATTTTAAGGATATATCATGTGATGATCTCAGGTTACTTTAATCATGAAAAACTGAAGTCTTGGAAAAGTTATAATAATATGATTTAGAACCCAAAACTCATGAAACGAAGTCTTGTTCTAACAAGATTCAGAAAGTAATACTAGTTGTAATAAGTCATAAACAAATGAACTGAAATTGTCACTAGGGAATATTATAAATAAAGTGTACTTTGCAGATGATGTGAGTGAATTTAACAAAAGAGAAACAGCAGAATAAATACTGCTTCAATCAAAGTTTGACTGTTTTCATATACCAAACTAGTACTTGAATCATATCATTTACGAATTACGAATGCAGCAGCAAAATTATTTGCGTCCTTCAACCTTCTTTTGTTCTTTGGCTGCACAAACAAACCATTATAAGCTACAGGTGAAACTATGACGAAAGCAAACGAAAATTGGAATAATGAGTTACCAGCTTTCTCCTCTTCGCGTTTCTTAGCAGCATCTGCTCTTTGCTGTCGTATAAGGGCCAAACGTTCTGTATATTCGGGAAAGAAGATATCAACTTAAGAAAAAATTCAAAATCAACACCCAAATTAATTCAGCCGGGCTCTACTAAGCTTGAATTACTTTGATGATTTTCACATGGCAACATAGATTTTAAATTTAGGTTATATGCAGCCAATAAGAAATCAAGTTAAGAGTCTAGTGGAGCTCGAACTTGCCCCCACTATAAGGTGCAAGAGCAAGCTATGAATAAACATATTCTTGATGAGAAGTAAACATTACCCAAATCCTTCTTTGCTTGATCAGTCTTCCCTTGTTCTTGCAGCTTCATATATCTTTCGTGAGCTTTCTGTTTCTCAATCTCCTCCCTAAAACAATAGAGAAAGAACAAATCTTCATTTGTGTAAAGAGAATCACAATGTTAACCCGTCGATAAGAGAGCTGAATTAGGAGTGGTAGGGAGGCCACAAAGGAATAATAGTGTGATATACTTTTAAATGTCCAATCATCAAGTTGTTAACCCATGGGTAGCTCAAAGTGGCTCTCGAGCAACGTAACTTCTAATTGTATAAATACTAGCGCACACTCCATATATATAATACACATACACACACGTGCACATCAGTACATCATAATACTCAAACAAAATGCCAAAATGAGGATGGAACTGGTTGGAATAAGATTTTGAAGTCATCTGTAAGAAATGGAATTCAAGAAAGTAACAGCGGTAAGCACACACTAACCTTTCACGCCTTGAAAGCTCTGTTGTTTTCTCCAACTGAGCAAGTACAAAGCAAAACCAATTTAAGGGTTGATGGGGAAGTGATAATATCCGAAGAGAAAAAAATAATACTAAGAGAAACAGATTTCATAAGTACATCCCAGAAAATAGCTTTCCTGAGTAACTTACATCAGCATCGCGTGCTTTCATGTTCTTTGGCTTCACCATGTTGGGATTCTCAATCTGAATGACCCCCTCGGCACCTTTCACTTTCTGTTTAAAGCATTTAACAGAGACAAGGTGAGCATCCTTACTTGTCAACTCATTCATTGAAATCAATAGGGCTACATAAATAAATGGCTTTGCAGGAAAGGAGAGGCACGATTATACTCACTTCAGGTTCACTATCAGATTCCTCTTCCGACTCTACATCAGACGCCTCATCCTCCACAATATCAGCTACTTCCTGGTAGCGAGGAAACACTTACTATTATATAATGAGAAAATATTGAAGCCCTTACTATAATACCAATTGTATAACAAAGTAGGAACTAGACTCCAAGTTACAACATAGTGGCCACCAATAATTCAAAATCTAAGCTGGAATATATCAAATAGAAAAATCTATGAATATTGGTTTAACTCATAAGGATGCATGATCCAATTCACAGCAATACGATTATACGACAACTATATGTTCACAAAAATTTCCAAATTTAATTTATTAAAACCAAATAGAGCCACCTTATCAGCTCCTTTACAACATTATGCACACATATTAACCGAAAACCCTACAAATCATTCAATCGATCGCTAATACAATATCCATTCTCTTCTCTACAGACATGCTTCCTGTGTAAATAAATTTCATAATACAACTCCAAATCTACAAGATTGCACATTTACAGGAGTGAAGCTCAGATACTAACAAACTTGTGAAAACTACCTTTCTGAAAGTGCGAGGACGAGCAGAGCTACCAGCAACTGCACAATTGAAGAGAGTCAGAACAAAGGAGTGGCGAAATTTTCATAGATCGGCAAAACATGGAAAAGCAGAAAATTCCGAAACAGAAATCAAATTAAATTTCTACACGAATTCACAGACAAAATAGCAAACGAAACATGGATCAAAATCAAGTTTTTTTTCCCTCAAGGAACACCGCCAGTCAAAATCAAATCGTATATGAAAAAAGCTTACTCATCTCTTCGGGGGTGGAAAACTGGCGGCGGCCAGTCGGCTTGCCCTTGAACTTCCCTCTACCCATGTCTCCGTATCTTTCTCACTGCAGTCGTCTTCTGCTTATAATAATCGGAGATGGAATCAGACTCAATCAATTTGATTTTTGAGGGACTGCGTGTCTGAATCGGATTCTGGCCCTTTTTCATAAACCCTAATTCAGTATGTATATTCTTGAATTTATTAAATCACCAATAATTGCTAAAATATTCGATGTATAAATTATAATATATATAATTCGAATTAAATGTATAATATCCCTATTATATGATTTAGAGCAAATTAAAAAACATGAAATTTAGTGAATTACTATGTCTCGTAATTTTAAAAATTACTGGTACAAAATTATTACTTTAACTATGTTCTCAATTTTCCAATGACAAAAATTAGGTGAAATTGTATTTGATATGATGGTTAATAAATTGTACGCGTCACTACTAATGAGTTAAATGGTATCATCAAATTTTAAATAAAACGGTGTTATTTAATTAATAAATATTCATCAATATATTACACAGACAATTTACTATTTTTATCATATTTTGCCAAACTCATTCTACATAAGTCTATTATTACTATCATACTGATACTCAATTTAGGCAAAAGTTCAATTATTTTGGTTGTGCTGTTTCCCTCAAGTTTCTGTTTAGTGCATCAATGAATCATAGGGTTGGAGTTTCAATCTTTTTGTACGAGTAATAATTGGATGATGAAAGGAAACTAGTGGATAAGTGATTGCTTTTTTTAAGCCGTAGGTCGAGGATTCGAGTCGCAATTCGGAAATTATCACGGTCACAAAGATAAATCAGGAATCATTATTGATCATCAACATTCAATTACAAAATAAGTTGAAATACACTAAATTAAGTGGCTCGTAGACGAACAAAATTCTCTCTCTAGCGCGATGAGACACTCGCGCACAGTGATTTATATGCATCGACACAGTGCTTAAACTGTTCTTGAGCAGCTGCCTGTGGAATCAAGAATCCTTGTCATCATAGTATACAGATGAAATAGCACAAGTAAAGCGAATGGGAGATGAAAAATTAGTTACTCGTGAAGACGGTTGATGCCTGTCGGGATGCCACTTCAAAGCAGACGACCGAAAGCTGCATAACAACAGACAACTCTCACAATTTCAAACCAACACATCATGCTTGAGAAATGTGACACAATTGAAGTGCTTACGCAGTTTTGACATCTTCGATTTTCAGAGGACCAGTTTCTGGCAAACCAAGGATTTTCCGATCAGCGTATGTCACGCTTTTAGCTGCATGTTCGCTGAATCTACTGTTACTCTGGTTGGAGTATTCCGTCCACTCGGATCTCTGCTCCCGGCATCTGAAGTTCCAGTTTGAGCCGTCTCTTCCGAAAGCAGCAAAAAATGCTTTTGCAGGGTCCTCATCACAGTCATCGAACGTGTTTTCTCTCTGATGCTTCCCTAAATATAGAAACAAGTAAATGAATTAGACTATTGTTTACACAGTAATCTATAGACATATTTTGGAAGAAAATTCTAATAAAATAAGTTGCATTACAAGAATGTAAAGAATATCTTTAATTCACTTGGGAAAAAGATTAAAGCTCTCATATTTTAGCACATTTTGAAAGAAAATTCAAATAGACCAGTTGCACTTGCACTAATACAAGAAGAACTGCGAGGTGAAACTTACGTTTCAACTTTCTTTGAGCAGCCCTCTTAGAATGATGAGCAGCCTTTATTCGAGATTTCTTGTTTAATCGATCTGCATAGTCTCCCGCTACCTTTGAAAATGGGAGGATTAAAAAAAAAAGACCGGAAACTATAATTCCATATGAGGCCAGCCATGTATGTATCCAGATATATGAGAATGAGAAATGCAGACCTGGTATCTTGATGTTGAGCACCCCCCATTATAGAGAATACTTTTAAGATCTTTCTTTGTTGTGTTGGGCCGCTTCTGCCGTACTGTATATCTTATATAAGTCTGAAAAGAAAGAGCAGTACAGTATATCTTAATACATGAAAAAAATACTTGTTAGCTGATAAAAGGCATCCGTCAGTCATCCAAACGAAGGAATGAGACTTCCCCTGACATTGACAGGATGAGTTTAAGTTAGATATGATGCTGAGGTTAGCGTTGTAGAGAAACCTCCGGTATCCAGTAAAGTGTCAGCAATTATGAAGGAGGTGGTTGGAAAAGATGGAAATGCAATTTAATTACACAAGTGCCAGGACAAACATTAAAACTGTCCGTCTCTAAATGCACCATTATCTTTACAACTCCCCCCACTACGAAGATATCAAGCTACGGGTAATGGTTTGTAAGATGAAACTTTGTGAGCTGTTGACAGAGAGAACTTAGAACAAGAGCAGGTTTTACATTCATGCATATGGAAATGATAATGAAGCATCAAACTGTCAGAAAGACTATGCCTTCTCTGTTGGATAAATCCAGAAGAAATAAGTTTTCAAATTGAAATTCTATTTAGAAAAATATATTTGAACTTGTAAGAGCTAGAACGAGCATATCAAGACTCTTTTCCACTTGAATACAAACACACACACATAAGAGAGATGGGATTAGGCATGGTAAATTGATAATTACTTATAGTCGTAAATGAAAAACTTCGCAGACAAGGGAGGTGACGTTCACATTGTGGTCATTAGAAAGTATAAAACCAAACAACGCAATGTAGGTGGATTTATGTAGACGGCCTTATATAAGAAGCATTCCAAAATGTTTTGACTGAATGCAATATCTTTAACAAGAAATGGGATAGAACTTCTCTACCTTTGATTGGTCTTCATCTCTAGTTACACCCTGCACCACATTCCAATTATCAAAACACAGCATTTCAGTAAATAAATCTATGACAGCTAGAACTAGCAAATAATCACATAAATGAAAAGGCAAGAACATTTCATTGACATCACAAGACCATTCCAGAAAGAAAGAAAAAAACAAACAAAGACAAATTGTGATTTGAAGGATGACACACACTCTGCTTCAAACATATTTGAGCCCTAATTTATTCAAACATAATTAACCCCTAAATCTACCCAAAGTATCCAATAGAAACAATAAATTCAGAAAAATAGGAGTAAAGAGAGTAAGCATATGCTAATGAAGCCAAACATAACTAAACCAAAGGCCCAGAAGGTGAATGAAGAATCTTACAGTGGAATGAAATGAAGCCAAATGTGTTGGTGCCGCAGCTAATCTCGTCGATTGAGTAAAGGTGTTGCTGAGGATCAATACGCTTCGCCATCTCTGTAAAATTTGCATGATAAAAAGCTTTCAAATGCTGATTAAATAACAAATTGGCAACCCGAATTCGATGAACGTGTAGGGTTCCGCAATTGAAATTGATAGCTCCGAAGTTTGATTTCCATTTGGCTGCTTCGCCTGTGCAAGAATCTCTTTTTTATTTATTTTCTAGTAGTACTATAATTAAGAATATCAACAGAGAATTTATAGTACTCCTACTTCTTACAAAAATCTAATCTTGAATTTTGCTTTCTCACCAAGTTTTCTATTTTAATTTCATTGTTGTACACCGTCCGTGCATTCACTTTTTTTAGGGCTATTGACTTTTTTTATATTTTTTTATGATTAAGTAAATTTAAATTTAAAAGTCGCGCTACGAGGACCAGTGACTGATTCCACCACATGTGACTCCATACTCCAGAAATATAAGGGTTTTTGACAATGCTATTCATTATTAATATTATGAATTGCAGTCTAATTACTGATTTTCCACAGTGGACAATTCCGACAAAACGAATCATATGTAGCTCGGTCGATTATCTAAATGAACTAATTGGACTAGGAAAGCAACGATGACATTTTGAATTGATGTAAACAATGTTGTTCGCACTACATTTAAACTTCAGTGAAATAAACTTAAGAGTGGAAATCCAAATAGCTTCTTGCTCTTAAACGACTAAGGGTTGAGCATTCGGTGCCCAAATTTGTTAATCAGCTTCGTTGAATTTATCATCTTCTTCGATTTGGCAAATCTCAAAACTATAAAAAATCATCATTTTTAGATCAATTTTTCAATTGGTGAAATATTACAGAATTCGACAATAATGTTAGTGATAAGACCCTTTCTATTTATAAGTAACAATATTGAATCAATGACACATTATTAATACATAAAGTCGTAAAGATGTATTCGATTACTCGAGATTAGCCTATAAGCTTGTTCCATAATTGCTCAAGAAATTAGCCTCAGCTCATAAACCAAAAGACATTATTCTAAGATTAAGAAGTAAGGCGGAACCAACATTCATAAGACTCACGTATTTATTTAATCCATCAAACCGAACATCACCGGTAAGCAATTAGTGCAGAAGAAGAAACAGATTCCTAACAAAACCATCCATGTAAGAGTCCTCAAACCCTGGTCCCAACAACAACTCCCTCAACTTGGCATGATTCTCCCTCACTTCCCTCCCATCTCCCATCACCATCCTCACCGCCTCCGCCACCCCTTCCTTGGTCAACAATCCATCCCCATCTCTCTCAACCTCCACCGCCGCCCTCAGCTCCCCCGCCGCCACTCTCGCATTGATCACCTGATCCCCCGCATGCGGCGCCGCCGCCATCACACACTCACTCACCATCGCCTCCGACAACGACCCCGACCCGCAGTGCGTCACGAAGCACCCCACCGAGGGATGCTTCAAGATCAGCTGCTGCTGCACCCAATCATCCACCACCACACCTTTACTCTCTCTCACCCTTACCGGCAGAGCTTCCTCCCCCAGCGGCGGCTTCAGCGCCGCCAGAAAAGGGAGCCCCGTCAGCTCCAGCCCAAGGACCACTTCTTGAAACTGATCCTTTGTTAATCTAGCTTCGCTGCCGAATGCACAGTACACAACGCTTTTGGTTTCAAACTGATCCAACCATTCCCTCCATTTATGGTCTAGTCGTGCCCAAGGTTCTGCAGCCTTCGGCGCGACGAAACCGGCAAGCATAACTGGTTTCTTGAATCTCATCTCAAGAAAATCGCAGTACGGCCCCTCGATCTCCCGACAAGATCGAAATCCTAATCCGTCACATTCTTCGAAACACGTCAGCATCCTCTGCACGAACGTGGTGGCGCCGTCGTATTCCCTGCGTCCGCCACCAGAAAAGAATGTTGATAGAGGCTCAACCAATATTAAAGTTTATGGAAAAAACCGAAAAGTGTCTTAAGTTGGTGATGTTAGTGTCTATTTGCTCATAATTCGCCCATGCCTGCTGTTGTTCACTTGAAGAAGGGCACGCGCCTCGTGCGCATAGAGCTTGATCGCCGAGGGTGGGAACCCGGCCGGGGGCTCCAAGAAGGCCTCGGCCGAGGGCTCGTCGCGGATCATGTATGCCACCGCAGCCGGGCTGATGGTGCAGTAATGAACAGACTTCACCTTGTAGCGCCGTGCCAAGGCAGGGAGCCACGGGGTGAAGTCGAAGAAGATGAACTCGGGTTTGAGTTCGTTGAGCAGCTGCTCGATGGCCGGCTGCGTGAGGTCCATGGCGCGCCTCAGGAGGCTGTGGAGATGGAATGGGACGTCGGCGGTGGTCTGGGCGCCGTGAGGCAGGCCTTGGAGATGGGGGATGGTGAGAGGGAGGAAGGTTATGAGATGAGGGTGGAGATTGAATTGTTGTAATTTTGGTTGGGTTTTGGGAGGGAGGAGGAAGAAGATTTTGTGGCCTCTTTCTGCTAGTTTGTTGGAGATGTGAAGGAATGAGGTGAGATGCCCCATTGCCAGCCATGGATACATGATGATTTTCAAGCTATCCATTTCTTTGTATCATGGAAATAGTTTGAAACCACTATATAAATTTGAATTGGTAGACATGCATGACAACATAGTAACAGAATTCATAGTAACAGAAATTAGTTAGTTTCATTAGTTTTTACGAAAGAGTCTGCTTGTCTGACCCAAAAAGGGCAAATGTTGGAACAAGAACTGTGAATCCACAATATCTTTTAAACCATGTGAACATATATTGAAGAAAATGCATTGGAAAGGTGTAAAGAGGTTGGGTAGTTACAGGTTGTCACTTGTCAGGCTTGAACAAATTCTCCCTACAAAGTTGCACAAGAAGTGCAATTAGTATTCACCATAACAAAGACAAAATGAACCAACTCATTTGTATGTGTCATCAGTAATCCCTATCAACATAACTTGACCATTCAGGAAAAAAAGAAAAGGAAAAAAGGTGAAAACAACTTCACCACTTTGCCTGGAGAGTGGAGGCCAGAGTGAAATCAAAGGGCAATTATATATACTTTGGATATAAAGCCTATTCTTTTTTCCCAGAACCATCATCATGTATGTAGTACCCATTGATATCTTCCACAAGATAATCAATCCCTACACCTGGTGTAGCCGCCAACGAGTTCGAACCAGAGTGAATTCTTCCACTTCCCTCCTTTGCAGTGCCCTTCCCCCTTCCTTTGACAACACGTTGCTTCTCATTTGGGACCTCAGCACTCAGCCTGCCCATCTGCTTTTGCAGATCAGCAAGAGAATCATTGCCCACCTTCCCTTTCGGACTCTTCTTGGCATCAGCACGCTTGACTTCCAGTCTGTATAACGCAAACGCGTTATACTTGTTGATCTCATATTCATAAAGGTGCCACTCAAAATTCTCCATCGGCTGAGGATCCATGTAGTACGATCTCTTCAACCCTCCAAATTCATTGATCACTTGTTTCCGGGACTCATGCCAACCCCTCCCATTGTAATCTGGAAGTGACCGTTGCTTCCTGTTACCACTCTCAAAGGCTCTGCGTGGCTTATCAAAAAACAGCCACTCCCTGATTGTTTCGCCATCCAGGACAGTGAGATCAAAGAGCTCTGCACAACAGTACGAGTAAAACATTCATATATATAATAAACATAAACACAAAGAGGGTACACGATCAAAACAACCCACTTACCAGGTGCATTCCAAGGTGATTTTGCTGTAGCAGCACCCTCACATTCAGGAATACCTACCTCTTTTCCTTGTGCCTTTGAACCAAGAGCAGCAAAAAGTAGATTGTCCTTTAAGCCAATGCCTCTCGGTCGTACAACAGGAGGACTACCAGGATAGCCTTCACTAGGTGCAAGCCCAGCATGGTAGATACTGCAATAGTCATCAGACTGATGACACCATTCTAACCCCAATGCTGGTCTGGTACAATCCCAAAGGGCACACTTTGGCCCTAAGAAAGCAGAAGGTGGGGGGCTGATATTTGGCTGATACCCAGGAATCTGAGGCATAACACCCTCCCCGGTGAACCCGGTGCCATCAAAGCCTATTATATACTGTTGTTCGAAATCCTGGTGAAAATCAAATGAATGATATTCTAGCTGTGAAGGAACATTCATATTATTCATTTCCATGTTAACTCCCACGGCAGTATTTTTGCATTGCTCCTCCAACTGGAAGCCTTGTTCTTCAGGGCCATTGGGGACATCAAAATTCTGCAAGAAAGAAACGAACAAGTTGGGATAAGAAGGACAGCCAGTTCACCATAAGGGAAAGTTGAAGAAAAATTACAGCAACTCAGGGCACAGGTGGCATCTCAGGTGTATTTTACTCCAAATTACAAAAAAAAAATATTCGAGACTAAATATTACTCCTATTACAAAGGCATCAGAACCAAACATCTAACACCAAAAATATAATACTCCCTCCGTCCATGAAAATTTGTCACCTATTTCCTTTTTCGTCCGTCCCTAAAAATTTGTCACCTTTCACTTTTACCATTTTTAGTAATGGACCCCCATATTCCACTAACTCATTCTCACTCACATTTCATTATAAAACTAATATAAAAAAGTATGACCCACATACCACTAACTTTTTCAACTCACTTTCTATTACATTTCTTAAAATCCGTGTCGGGTCAAATGGTGACAAATTATGGGGGACGGAGGGAGTAGTTATTTGCTAACCTCTTGAGAAGTATATTGATCCACAGCCTTCTGTGCATCAGGATCCGGTTTCGGTGCAGCTAACACACTGGTAGCATCATCTTCCTCCTCACAAAGCTGCAGCAGCCGGTAAATATCCGTTGAAATACCCAGGCTTCCCCCCTGTACAATAATCGTCCA
The DNA here is from genome assembly GCF_023119035.1 of Salvia hispanica. Lineage (NCBI taxonomy): Eukaryota > Viridiplantae > Streptophyta > Magnoliopsida > Lamiales > Lamiaceae > Salvia > Salvia hispanica. The sequence continues at coordinate 19,466,114 of NC_062965.1, forward strand.
TCAGTTCAAACTCAAAGTTCTCAATTATTGTAGGGGTGATGGATGCATGTATTTAATCATTTGCATGATAAACAACCAAGACCACAATTAAAATAGTTCTGCATATACACCATATTTGGAAGATGAAAAGCAGAAGAAAGAACCTTCTTAATACTTACCAACACAAACCATGGTATGCTAATCAGCAGGCCAAAGTTCATGTGATAATATACATGATAACCAAATGCACATTAAAGCAGAAAACTGAAAGAATCAACCAAGGGACAGGTATGGATGGTCATATGCCATCCCAAGTACTATCCTCAAGGTGGCATTATTCGAACTCAGCTGTCGAAATCCAGGATATATACATCGCAGAACTCAAGAGGAAATGATTTCACAAAATGTCGACGCATGTATAACCATAAATGATAAATCTAGGCCGGCTTGTTAAGGAATACCTGCTGGAGAGAAGAAGCTGGGGATGACTCAAGCTCGGATTTCCACTCACGAAGCATCTGGTTAACTTGCTCTTCAAGCATGGCCACATCAACCGAACGGCTCTCCTTCCTAGCTGATTGGAGATCGCTAAACACCCCCTGCAGATCGTCCACCCGATTCTTTGCCTTGTCCTTGAAGAGCTCGCTCTTGGAACCCTTCCCCATCCAAGTAATACTACCAGAAAATTTCAGCAGCAGTCTGAAGACGTCATTAACGGATCAGAACAAGTATAAAGAGCCATCCAGATAAACTAGTAAAAGTGAAGGCAAAATCCCCAACCCCATCTCAGCAAATCAAGATTATGTACCTTTCAATTCTAACAACGAACAATTTCAACAAGAAAACCACAAAATTCCCCTACCTAAACGATATAGCATAATCAAATTGCAAATCAGATCACAAAAATTAGGGCGGTAATGTTCAGGGGTATCCAATTTAGATTAAAAAGGGCAGCAAGCAATGAACAAAAATCGAAGCCACAAACCCTAAATTGGACGCCAATCACGCAATGGTACCAAGAAAACTAGCGAAATTGAGAGACACAAAAGGCAAGACTTGGATCTTGGAAAATGTTATGCACAAAAGTAAAGCAAAAAATGGCATACAGCTAAAAGGGCATCCCTTGTGAAGCACCATAATGTAAACCTGCCTATGTGCGTGTGTGTCGGATAGATAGAGAGAAAGAGAGAAGAGAGGGGTCGAATTTACCGGTTGGAAGTGGAGAGAGAGAAGAGTGGGCTCCTTGACTGAGTCGAAGATGGTGAAATTCAGAGTAATGTTTTTATTTTCCTCTTTTATACCTTTGATTTTTTATTTTATGGAATTTTTTGTTAAAGAATTCATTCACTGCATATTTGTCTCTTTATATTATTTACCATTATTATAAATTCCTAAACTTTCGTCATTTTAAAATCTCTCAATTAATATTAAATTACTCATTGATTAAATCTGATATTGCAATTAATAAAATACGGAGTACCTTACTAAATTATTGATGTATTCTGATTTTGCAGTTATTCTAAATTTTGATAATAATATAGCTTCATAACTTTTTTTTATATAGATCTATCTAACGCCAATAAAAATGATATATTATACAGTAAATCGACATTGTGATACATACTGAATAAATAATTTTATTTGTTAAATTAGTGTTTTATATTAAAAATGAATGAGATGGAAAAGAGGAAACAATATAGAAAGAATATAACAAATGAAAGTATTTAATTTGGTGTAGTACTATAAATAATTTAGTGGAGTATATGACATAGTTTTGGACTTTTGGTTGATAGGAGTATTTCATAGTGAATATCACGTAAATAAGTTGTAAAAGTATATTAGCACCATACTCTTGACTAATTGCAAAACCAAAAATAAATCAGTAATTTGATAGTACTTAATTTACAAACAGATTTCAAAGTCACAAAAAACTCAGAATTCACAAACTATGCGATTGTGATCAATATAAAGCGTAAATGCAAAATCAGAATATGACAAAGGTTTATAAACTAAGTGAGATACAAGAGAATTTCATGGGATAGATGTTTTTTCAATCATATGGTTCAATGCACCATATGATCTTTCAAACAACAATGCACCTTCAAAAGGCTTTTTATCCTGTTTTTGACATCAAATATCACTAAGCAAATGAATGGAATCACATTCCATCATCATCACTAAACAAGATCAATTCTTCATATATTTTTCAAGATTCCATCAACTAAAAACCCATGCCAAAAACTCACCAAGAATATGACAAGAAATTGATTTGTCTTATTTTTTTACAGCTTTCTTTTAAAAAATGGGTAAAAGAATAGGATGAGGTGAATCAGGGTCAAGCTGCAGGTATTGGCCTGGCTTCTTCAGCTTGAGCCTGCCTGAAGTTAAACACTCCGGCAAGGCCTCGTGCGTTGGCCATTTTCTCGATCTCTGCTAGCTTTTGCTTCAGAAGCTCTACCTCCTGAGCTAACTCTTCATCCCGTTGTCTCATTCCCTGGAGACCGTTCAGTTTTGAATTATGTGTCGGCAGCAACTCCGGGTTTAGTCCAATTAACAGAAACTCATGAACATATAATGGATGCAAACTCAGCTAGGGAAAAGAGAAGCTCAAAGTTGAAGTAATTTACCTCCATTTCCTGCCTGCGAATTTCCTCCTTTTTTGCTTCTGATCGAGCACTTCTCTGTACCTCGAAAAACAAAGCAGCCACTGCCACCTGATCACGTAATTCGGAACATCATGAGAAACAAGAATGAGTCATGTAGTATGGATTATTGTTTTTTAAAGATGGGTACAAAGCTAGTCATGAGGCAGAAACTGAAAATGTTTTTAAATTCCAGAGTTATCAAAATAATGAAACTAGTACTCTGAAACTACAGTAAGGGAAAGTAGAGAAGAGTCATTTGTAGTAAATGGCTTCTTGCCTGCATAAATCACTTAAACTACGAACAATTTTGCAATTTACCAATCTTTGGAGATTTTTTGAGGTACTATAAATCCACTCAAATAAGGCCACCAGCACTGATTTCATAGAAGAAGTTCAACTGGTAACTCCTTTGAATGCAGTAACAGAACTAAAAGTTTCTAGAGCATGACTTTACTTATTTGATAGAATATCAAATATAAAGAGCTAAAGGGAGCTGTACACTGTTAAAAAGGATACAGCTCCAAATATAATGACAAAGGGTGCTTCATGCTAAAGGGATTTGGTGGTTTTCCGTGGAAACCAAGAATTTCACGACTTGGCCCAGTAAATACAGGCTGGAAACCAAAATGTTACAGGCACAATATCAGTGCCAAATTTGTGTTCTTTTTATATTTTTCACGAACAAGTCTGTTACAGTTGAATTAGCAAATGTTCTTGCATGGTCGGGAAATGTTACAGTTGAATTACCAAATGTTCATGTCCCAACATAACAAAGAAGTGCAATAGTTCAAGAAAATTCAACACAAATAAGTAGCTGCAGGAAACTGGAAGAAAAATACCGAGAAGACAAAAAGTTCCCCCATGAGATCAACTGCAGCTTGAACAGCCTTTTCTTCATTCAGAGGTCGGATTTCCACGTCTGTTGCATGACCATATATGCGCCTTTGCATGGTTGTTGTGATCCTGTGATTAGCCTGGTTCAAGCAAGAAATGGAATAAACCAGTTGAAAATGGTTGATGGTCAAACACATCTTGGGCGACAGCCGAACCAATCAGTGCTAGCTTGCTAAAATAGGTCAACTACAAGAGAGCTTCAAGACTATATAATTCAACAGATACAAGAGAACTGATAGGAATTAATATGAGATTAATTCCTATCTGGAGAAATTATATGAACAACCGTGACTTTGAGAGAATTATAGAGAGATTGGCGGTTTCTCCAAGAGGGAGAACGATGGAGAGAACGAGATTAATAATTTAATTCTTCATTCTGCTTAATAATAATAAAAGACTCCACACATATTTATAATATGTGTGGTACAAAAAGATCTCTATAAACTAGGAAAACAAATCAAAAGCAAATCAATCCTAACCACTATGGAAAGTAAATAAAATCATAATAACTAAATAATACTAAAACATAAATAAACTAAATACATATACGGAGAGAATATCAGCTCCCTTCCGGAATAAAATAGAATATTAGGTCCCTATCAACTCTCTCACCGTTGAAAACCACCTTGCCAAGGTGGAAGTCAGAAAAATAATCTTCCATCTCACGGGGTTAACACCAGAAAACCGAGGAGGAGAGTTTGACAACAAGACGGACATGGTAGTATCCATCAATAGGAGGATGAGAACCTAATGAAAGCACCAATTTGATAGGAATTAATATGAGATTAATTCCTATCTGGAGAAATTATATGAACAACCGTGACTTTGAGAGAATTATAGAGAGATTGGCGGTTTCTCCAAGAGGGAGAACCGAGGGAGAACCGAGGGAGAGAACGAGATTAATAATTTAATTCTTCACTCTGCTTAATAATAATAAAAGACTCCACACCACGGAGAAAATATCAGCTCCCTTCCGGAATAAAATAGAATATTAGGTCCCTATCAAGAACACAAAGAAGGAAATTTGGAAAGAAGGCAAAACCAAAAGAGAAGATGATATGAGCGAAACAAGTCACAAGATTACACATCCCATAATATCACTGAGAAAATACATAAAGTTAAGGAATTAAAAACCGACACCAATCTGATGCAACAACTAAGGTATCCAGCATAAGAATACCACTGATGAGCCAAGTGACGTCTGTTAAAGAAAATTTTACAGATTCCTAGAGCTAAACGAAAACTACATGACAATAGGAATATGAACATCAAAGAGACAAAGCTCTGCCTCATTCAATCCTCAGTGATCAATGCACCAATAAAGCCAAACAATATAGCTGGAATAAATTGCTCAATGCAGAAACTGATAACTAGATATCATCATATCAATTTCATATAATTCCACATCTTAATAAAAAAAGAAGAGCTAAACCATAAAATGAGGGCTCAATAAAGTATTCATAACACATTCCTCAGATTGCACCAAATCAATCCCCTCATTACAATCACATTCCACTCCTTTTCACTTTCATAGAGGTATTAAATATGCAGCATAAATGTAAAGGCTCCCAGAAATGACCTAAAAATTGCTAAATCATGGGGTTTAGAGGTCAAAAAATCGAATCAAGGCAGAAGTCTTAATCGATAGAGAAACAAATCCTCAAAATTAGACAAACGATTTCACCCTCGATTTCAATCGACGTATAAGTAAAGAAGGATCCATTTGAACAAAATCAGAAATCCCAGAAGGAAGAATGTAGAATACCTGAGCTACGCTAACTATCATATTTCTGAATTTGGGGTGAATCCCAGCCTGCTTCTTGAGTCTAGCGGCAATGGGTTTGCTCAGAGTTTTTAGGGCAAGCGTCCCGAGCTTCAATAGAGGGAGCATTACTACTACTGATCGCTATTCTTCACCAAAACGGAACTCCAGCCTTTTGAGTTTATGACAACATAATAGAATCTAAATCTTCTAGATAAATTAACGGAGGGGAAATGGTTGACTGGTTCAGAGTTTCTTGAAAAGCAAGGCAATAAAGAGAAATTCAAGCTAGAGTGACGAAGATTGCAGAGCAATGGCAAAGATGGCGATGCTCTCAAAACGCGTTTTACTTTTCTACTACTGTTATAAATCGTTATTTGTTATACGACGATTATTCGCATAGAGACATATACATATTCAAATTTGTTTATTCTTATTTATAAAATTCAACCAAGCTACTTATTGTTAGTGAATTTCAACTAACACACATCGTATAAGGTCGAGTTTGCAATTTTCTTAAATTAAGTAGAAAAAAAACACTATATTCGTGGAGAATCATCAACAAAATAATAGGTAGAAGAAGCTCATCCCTTAAAAATAGAAGTAAAAAAATCAATGGTGGTAGTTCCTCAATAAGGATTTACCATCATTTCCCAACCGAATCTAGATCCTATTCTTGTCTATATTTTCCCTCCGAATCCTTGAGTTTCAAGTTTTGTTTTGATCAACCGCACACAGATGGCCACCACCATGTTAGGCTGGCTCATCTACTAGTCTTTGGCCGATTGCTAAAACATCCAAAGACTGTGCGATTGAGATTTCTTGTCCACATTTGCTCGTGTGTTCTCCGTCCATGGCGGCTGGGGATGTATACCTCCGCACCAACCGTTTCGAGGTGAAGCTTGAAGGCATCACCTTCAAGAAGAAGGTTTTTGAATCTTTGTGTGAAATCGACTTCCTTTTCCCCGAGGGAAAGACGTGGGATCAGCCCCCGGTCGTCGGCCTCGATGTCATGCCCCACCCCCGCGACCCCTCCATCATCCTTCTCTTCCTCAACTTCGGCGTCGGTTGCGTCATCCTCCGCTTCTCCGCCGGGGAATCACTCCCCGCCCCCATCCACAGGTTCGAAAAGTTATTAAATTTTGTTAAATTCTAGTTTATCTCGTAACTTTAAAAAATCAACTGGCCGAAACATGCCATTTGATTTTTTTTCTCAATCATAACATAGTAAAAAAATTGGTCACCTACTTGCGATATGTTGTTGATATTGTTTCAACCAGACCATATTATTTTCTGCATGACTAAACAACAACGTTTAGCTCATCATGACATCAACATATAATTTTACGGGTGAAAATTGGTCACCTACTTGCAATATGTTGTTGATATTGTTTCTACCAAACCAAGTTGTTTTCTTCATGACTAAACAACATTGTTTAGCTGATCATCACATTAACATATAATTTTACGGGTGTTATATTAGATTCAATTTTATCTAAAAATTACATGTGTGATAATTGCAAAGAGATCCAAACTTTATGTTTTTCTGGGTGATTTTAAAAGTTGTGAGACCGACCAAAATTTGATTAAAGCAATTCACTCTGTTATATAATATTTGACTGAAAAATTGAATGATTGGACCAGGTTCCTCGCCGACAAACGGATCCGCTTCGTCGGCTTCGGCATCACCGAGAAAACCGAGCTCCTCCCCTTCAGCAAATTAGGTCTCAGAAGGGCAAAAATCGACATCGGGCACATCGCGGCTAGGGTTTACAAGGACCCGAAATACAAGCGGTACGACCTCGGCGACCTCGCCCGCAAGGTCGTCGGGATCAAGACAATGACCGGGCTCACGGACTCCGCCTCCTTCGACCGCCACGCGCAGATCAAGCGCGTCATCTGCCAGCTGTTCGTCACCAGCCTCATCGCCACGCGGATGTTCGACAAAAAGCGAATCATCAACAAAGAGAAGAAAACCACTTCCTCTTTCCTAAGAAATCTCAGTTCTCTACAACTCCTCGCCGAGGGATGGTTAAAGCTCCCCGGGAGAAAAAACCGCCAAACCGGAGACGAGGAGGACGACGACGACATTAAAATCCGGGCCCGCATGGAGGATCTCCTCGGCAGCAAGCGCCGGGAGGATCCGTTCCCCGACTACCTCGGGGAGGTCAACGACACGAGCGGGGACGATTCGCCGATATTCAAGTTCGACGGAGACTCCCCGAGGTATTCGTCGGCAGGAGACAACGAGAAAAGCGTGAACTCTGGCGACGACGATGAGTCATCGTCGTCGTTGGGATCGGGCGGGACGAAGAGGCCGATCAAGGGGATCCTGAAGTGTCCGTCGACGACGTTGAATCGGAGCGGGTCGTGTAGGTCGCCCGGGGCGTTAACACCGTTGTCGCCGTCGCCAGCGCCAGCGCCGTCGCCGCTGAGTCAGAAACTGAAAAGGGCGAACTCGAAAGGGTGCAATGTAAGGTTTAAGATGTAATAGGTGGGCAGTTGAGTGATTACTGCATTAGCATTTAAATTAGGGTAGAGTATATTGGTGCATGCTTTATCCTTTTCTTTTCTTTTGTGAGAAGACAGATTAGTGTGTCTTGCTAATGTGTCTTGCTAAGACAGAGTTTTGTAACGTGTATATTCATTTTGTATACGTTTATATCAATCATATACTATTGATTATTCAATTTGTTTTGTAGATTGTTAATCATAAAGTAATTATTGACATAACATAGTATAAATGTTAGGGATATTGGCGCCTAAAATCATAAAAAAATTTAAAAGTTGTTTCTTCCCACAAATTTTAAACTTGACATATAATATTACGAACTTAAATAGTTAGTTTTTTTTTCCACTGGTGACAAAATTCAGCTACATTTCATTTATTATTACATTACTTAAGCCATATAAGGTTATCCATCTGTAACATAGTTGAATTTTATTGCCCATAGAAAAAAAATCAACTATTTTAAGTTCGTTATATTATACGCTAGGTTCAAAGTTAGTAAAAAAAAAATTGAAAAGTTCAGAAAAATTGAAAAGTTCAGTAATATTATACGACAATATCCCTAAATGTTTTTATAGGTTTACTCGTGTGTGATAGGAAATGTGAGGAAAAAATAAGTGGACGTTATTTAAGGAAAATTAGAATTGAAGCTATAGGGAGGTGATCAATTGCTAACTAATTAGCAATCTAAAACTAAGGCTAATTTTCAACCATTAGATTAGGAGATCTAGTGGTTGATATAATGCCAAGTGTATTATATTTTAAATTTAAATAATTATTAAATAAAATTAAAGTGTAATAATGTCAATCCCCTCTTATTAAAATTATCCAAAACTCTATATTTACCTAACTCTCTTTCGCAAAAAATATATCAAATTAAAGGTAATTTTATAAGGATTCTAACGAGATTTCAGTTGCATATGTTCTGACGATGTTCGGATGATGAAATTTGATGATTTTAATTTTAGTTTTCGTATATGTTGGTGATTTGACGAAATCTCAATATAATGCATATAAACTCTCAATGTAATGAATGTAAAATCTCAATATAATGCATGTGAAATCTCAATAAAATTGGGTTGATATTTGCGTGTACTTGTGTTGAAATACTCATGTCATTTTGTTGATATTTGTAATATATTATGTTAATATAAAAAAACAAGAAAATTATGATAGGATGATGAAATTTGATGATTTTTATTTCAGTTTTAATATATGTTGATGATTTGACGAAATCTCAATATAATGCATATGAAATCTCAATATAATGCATGTAGAATCTCAATAAAACTGGGTTGATATTTTCATGTACTTGTGTTGAAATACTTCTGTCATTGTGTTGATATTCGTAATACATTATGTTAATATATAAAAAACACGAAAATTATGATACGATAACAAAATGACGATCTTACCCTTTTGTTTTTATTTTGTCTACTATTTATTGAGATTTGTAAGATTTAATCTCATCCATTCATTTTAAAATCTAAGAGTGGAGATTTTATTTTGATTTTGGATTATGATGATACAAGCAACAGATCCCTGAAGCTATAAGCCTACAAGATTGGAATTAGAGTATATATGGTTAAAATTATAGTTTTTCTTAGTATTTATTTTAAATAGAGCGCTTTAATAGCGAAGAACAATGGATTCTACTTATAGAATGACCTTATCAATTCCAAATTTCACTATTAATTGGGATGCTTTGTACAAAGGCCCATTATCATCAAACTTGGCCCAAACAAGTGAAGTAGTATAAAAATATCAACGTCCTTTAACAATGATTTTCTATTTTTAAACTTTATTTTTATCCTTTTCAATTTTCTCTTCTGGCCTATAAACACTTCAATTATTCACAAACAATTTTCAAAATAAAATAACTAGTCAGTAAATTTATTATTTGTAGTAACAATTTCATTTCTGTAGTACTAGGAGTACTTTTTTTACTTAAGAACCTAGTAGTAATCTAAATAACTCCATATAACTAAGAGAGTCAAAATAGCTACCTAAAAATAGTTGTGATTTTGTTTCTTGAGTTGACTAGTAGTGAAGTTGTCATGTCGTAATAATATCAGTACTGGAAAAGTACTACTTATAATAAATACTACAGGTTGTACAATTTACAACATCAGGATCTTAATTCTTAACTAACTCGGTAAATTTAGAACTTTCCATCTCGGCGGCGAACTGTAAAAAAATCAACCTTTAAATTTAGTGTAAAGAAAATATCCAATTACATGTCTACACTTCATAATACAAGACCAAATTTTTTACCATGTACTCACTGAGAACAAAATCAAACGTTTAAAATTAAAATGATATAAGTATGCATATTCATAACATTTTGCGCCACTTAAAACTCTCCAAAATATCATTACTAAAACAAAATATATGTCATTAATCATTAGACAAAAGGACTAAGGGTGTCTCCAACGGTGCCCCTCCCACTCGCCTGTCGGGGATGGGCGACCTGATGGGCGCCATAGTGGGCGGGAAGGGCGCCCACGCCCGTCCCGTGTGCCCCTGCGATGGCCTCGCTCCTCCCGTGGACGTCCTACCTGACGGGCGCCACTGTGGCGTGGGTAGGACGTCCCACTCGGACGTCCCATCGATTTTTTTAAAAAAAAAAAAAAACTCTATAAATACGGCTCGTGTCGAAATTTTAATTCCGTAAATTTTAATTTTAATTGTGAATTTATTAATTTTATTGCGGGAAGTCCTAGTGGGAAGGGCTAGTACAGTGGGAAAGGCTAGTGATGTGGCAGTGGAATGGAAAGGGCTAGTCCTGACGTAGCATGGGAAGGGCGAGTGGGAGGGACGCCGCCGGACACCCTAAAGAAGTGACAAATATAGCCATGTACGAAAAAAAATGATTAATTAGATCACTAAATGGGGCCAATCTAAAAGTGTACAAAATAGCACCAGCTACACTATAGTTGTAGCCAATATGGTCAATGCTCCTGTGTTTTAAACCAGGTTTTCATTTTTCGTGTCAAATCTGACATCACACATATAATCTCATTTCCTTTTAAAAAAAAATCAGGAAAAAAAAAAGAATGAGGTGAATTTTCTGTTGGGTAATTGCATAAGTCCGACAGTTTCACTATTTACATTATTATTTGGGGGAAAATTCAACATAAGAGTCTGCGCTATAATCAAAATTGCCCTTTGGTAAGGTTGAGGTTGTCGTGCTTTTATCACTTTGGAAAGTCTTAGGTCTATACCTATAAATGCAGTATTTACTATTATGTCCATATGTATTTTCATTTTCGAAATTGTATAACTATGGAGATTGGAGATGTATTTTGCATAATACTTGGATGAGTTATAGTCTCAGGAGGCCTTTACTCAATTCTCTCTTCCACTTGACTTATGTGTGTTATCATTGTGCAGGGATCATGTTAATTGTCTCTGTTTCGTTCCAATTTATTAAAATGTCCTCGAAGGGATGGATCTCTCTTCTGGTTGCTGGTATATATGCAATGTGTATGTTTCATTGTAGAGCACTCCCAATGGTCCGGCGATAATCGCCGAGTTATCGCCGGCCGTTGGGTGTGTTTCGGCGATAATTCGGCGTTAATTCGGTCCCGATTCATCGCCGATTTATCGCCGAATCATCGGCGCCCACTGTAGGCGCGATTCGGTGATTTTTCGGTTTTTTTTTTTTTTGAGTTAGGGAAAAATAAGGGAGAAACCATTTGAGCAGTTGGCTAAAAGTTGGCTAAAAATTGGGGATAAATTTTGGTGCTGATGTGGCAGGAGTTAGGAAGAAATAAGGGAGTTTTTAGGGAGAGCATTGGGAGTGCTCGTATTGTGATGTTGACACTAGTCATTTGACTCTTGTCATTCTATTTCAACACTAGTCAAAAAAAGAGAGAGACAACATATGTCTATATGTTTCTAACATCCCATATGTGATTCGACTCTCTTATGCGAATTGAAAAAGAACTGACAAAGGGAAGTCGTAAATGAGATTATAATCTAATCGGCTTGATTACAAGATATTTTAACTATTGTTTACTAAACTAAAAGGGTAAAAAGTTAAATTAAATAGCTAAACATAATCACGAAATCTTTGAAGAGGGTTAATCTTGCAATGTGGAAAGGTTCTAGCCGTTGGGACGTTGGCTGTGCTGTGAGATTGTAGTGGGCTCATGGATTGGAGTGTACACATTTTTTTATGTGTTTCTTCTTGTTTTAGTCAATTTGGTTATTTCGTTGCTCTTATCTGTTGCATTCTTGGCTCGCCAACTACTATGGCTTGACCGTGTTTTGTTTCGTATCGATTTTTTTTGTTCGTGCTAAGAGTTTTTGGATATGTTAAGACTGGAATTAAACTCTAAATTTATGTGAACATAAACTTCGTTACTTCTACCAAACCTCCAACCTAATTGCAATCGATATAGAGGGGACAATTATAATTAATATTCTGAATAAGTTCATTGAAAGTTAGGTCCTATTTTAGCGACACCACATTAATATATCAACTTTTCAACAGGCAAAAGCCGTTTGCATTTCTCAGTTTCTTTTTCTTCTCTATAATTGTTTATTAATATATCAACAGGCAAAAGCCTTTTGTACAGAGTTCTGATAAATTTGATGTAAATTTCGCAGTATTGTAGTACTAGTATTTAAATTGTCCTTTGGTGGTTGCTCGAAACTCAGCATTATGGTCATAAATTCTACTTATTTTATAACTTTAAATTTTCTTATTTCCTTACGTTCTTAAATGGATCTTCGACGTTCGTTCTGCTGCTCATCAATTAGGCTCTATGAACTTTTATTTATTTTAAGAAAAAAAGAAAATTTGTGGATTTTCAAATGGATATACTCATATACTATATATTCTTATTAATTATCAAATATAGTTTCTTGAATAGAAATATACTATTATATTCTCTTCATCTGTCGTTATATGTCTAATTTTACAACTTTTGGATGTCCGTCGTTGCAGGTTTCGTTTTCTTTTTCATTCTTAGATTCTCTTTTATTTTGCTGCTTGTGATCTCTCTGGATTTCAGTTTGAGGAGTTTGTTTAATTTGCTACATGGGCAATGTTAAAACTTGTTGTATGTTGTAAGATTAATATTTCAACGTGTCTGATGTAGTTGTGTGAAATTGTTGTAATTGTTGCTTGTTTTTGTTGAACATTTAGCTGTTACTGTAATGGAGTAGTTTTCTACTATATGTGGAAACATCTACTATGTCCTGCTTGCCAATTTTAAGATTAAATATTTTTCATTTGTTAAAAGGAATTAATATATAATTCCAAGATCGAGGAAGTAGTTCCTGGAACTATTAAAATGTACTACAAAAATAAAAATAAAAGTAGAAATATTGAAATGCCACGATATAGTGAGCCCAATAGATTGTCATGGTATTTACATCTCATTTAATACTGTTAAACTCATGTACTTGAATACAATGACTACTACTGGACCTCATGGTAGTACAATGTGTCACTTTCTTGTAATTAATTAACAGTAATTAATAGTTTGAAGAGCCACTTCAAAAGAGATTGATTATTGAGACAACGGGCAGTGTATATTTATAGCCAGCTCCAACTCTCTGTTTTTAATGCCTCTGTTGACCGATTAATTTCCCATTTCATTATTTAAATATATGATATTTTTCATCAAACCTAAATTTGACTCTAAGTACCATACATTGCACAACATTTAATTGTGTTTATCACATCATAATTTTGGTTACACATTGGTGTTTCTTATAATTCTGATACGGTCAATAGCCAGCTAACAATATTAACTCTTAATTGGTGTTACACAAACAAATACTCCTTCGGTTTACGAAAAATAATTTCAATTTGTCATTTTAAGATGTCCAAAAAAATGTTTTATTTTTAAAAATGAAAAAATTATCTCTCATACTTACCTACTATTTCCCTTTTATCTCATCGTTTTTTTTTTTTGTATAAGTTCTAATTAAACAAATGAGATTATTTAATTAATAACAGTCTAAATATAACAATCGTTTTAGTTGACATCTAATTGTGTCAAATATGTAAATCCTCGAGTCGAGTAAGTATGAAAATATCAATTAGTTACGAAATCTAAACAAATTAATAATTCAATATTAAACCTAGCTAACAAAAATATTCGAAATATAAATATTGGTGAGCGTGGGAAACGGAGGAGAGAGTGAGAGTGGGCGTGTGGCAGAAATGGGTTTCGGGAAAGCCGGCGAAAAAGTCGAGGGGCTCTGACCTCTCTGCAAAAAGATTAAAAAGCCAAACCAATTTCTCATCCATCCTTGTCTATTTCCCTTCTCACCATTTATTCCCCATTATTTTTATTTTTTTTCTATTTTAGTTTTATTGTTTTACAAAGTTACCATGTACTAGTACTAGTTAACATTTTAATTTTATTTAAATCACTAAAATTAACTTTTTTATTGTTAATCACATATGTACCCTTATGGAAATGTGTTGCTTGGGTATATATAGAAATATATTAGTCATTTTCTCTTAGAAAGTAAAGAATATTCCTCCGTTAATTAACCACGTACTAACATATACTCCCTTCGTCCCCGAATACTTGACACAGTTCACTTTTTCCATTTTTGGTAATGGACCTCATATTCCACTAACTCATTCCTACTCACATTTATTATAAAACTAACTTTAAAAGTAGGACCCACATCCCACTAACTTTTTCAACACATTTTCCATTATATTTCTTAAAACCCGTGTCGGGTCAAACCGTGTCAAGTATTCGGGGACGGAGGGAGTATTATTTTGTGAGTTAGTAAAGAGAGAAGTAAAGTAAGAGAGAAGAAAAAATAGAGAGAGTATTGTTTCCATTTTTAGAAACGTTTCATTTTTAACGGGACAAACCAAAAAGGACAATGTTTCATTTCTAATGGGACAGAGGGAGTAAAAAATAGTATTACTAGGTATTGGTGCAGTGCATATATAAACATGCTAAATTTTGTCACTATAATTAGTGAAGATGCAGCTTTCTTTTCTCCCCTTTTTACCTTGGGTTCACTAAATACAGATATCTGACTTGAAGGAAATCTTACTACTAAAGAAAAGGGTATAGTAAAATTGTATACTATTTATTACTATAAGCTTTAATATTGCTAAGTAAAAAGCGCTTTTCGGCAGTGTTTGCAGTGATTGAGACTCAGATGAACATAATGCGAGTCTAAAGCGTGCTTTGCTTTCATGTGATTGTTTTTGCTATTTTCTTTTTCTCAAACACAGCCTTGTATTTATAAATTTAAATACAAATAAATGCACATACAAAAAAGGATAAAAGAAGTATGTGTAGTCGAGATCAGTTGGACCTTATGTAGTAACCCGTTTTGTCCGGGTTGCTTATCCTAGGCTGTACCCAACCTCATCTAGGTGCCATGCAATTGAATGCCTGACATTTGGTTTCCTCTCCTCACCTACCATTTCCCCAAAATTACAACCCTATCCACTTTTCTTCTCTAGCTAATCCCTAATTAAGGGGTTGTATTGCAGCCTGCGGGGGGCATATCGTGCCTCCCGGGGCGGACGCAGAAAAAATTGATAGTAAGAGTCGCAGGTAGGAATTTGTTCTTTAGTAATAATGACTTGATAATGATTTTCCTATTTTTTTAAAAATTTTAGAAGTAGAAAATAATTAAAATAAGAATTTGGGTAAGGGCTTAATCTCTACTCTATTACAAGGTGTGTCCGCCCATGCGTGCCTCATATAGGCTACAGTGGCATAGACCGCAGCCGCGATCGAAAGTGTGGTCCAAGCCGTACGCGTGTATGTTGTTAGGAATCCATGTCATCATCTAATGTTATGCAGCGAAATTTACGAACATGAAACAAATGTCGATTCATAACTAAGATTGCATGCTTTGCAATCAAACACAACAGATATACAACTTATTTGTTGTGTTGTACGATTTCAGCGCTTGATCATATTATGGAGTTGAATTTGTCACTATTCGTACCCACACTATTATGATATGATGTTTGTGATTGTAGATGTTTGCAGTAAAATTTGAAAAGGTTCGTCGCACGTAAATAATATAGATTCGATGTAATTTTATATATGGTATGATTTGTGAATCGTCCAATTAGTAATTACCCGCCCTTAGTGTCTACTCTCTACCAAGTTAATATTGCAGCTAGGGGTGTTTCTGTCGTTTAAGAAACTTGTATATTTTTTCCTTATTAAATGTTTAATCCAAAATATTAAGTGGTGGTTGGTGATTAATGAAATAGGGGGACCATTTTTCGCCTCTTTCACTACTTTAAAAAATTCCCTTGCCTCGCTCCTTTTGCAAGGCTTTGTCTAATTGTCTGCATCTCTTTTTCTTTTCTAGTAACATTATTTAACTGTTTTATTTGATCATTTGTGCCTCTAAATTCGATCAAGTACATTGATATTTATGACGATTGTGAAATAAGATGATATGCTATTTAGCTTCAATAATTAATATAGTTGCTACTTTGTTAGAAAAAAAACACGTACGTGAATAAACGTGATAGATAGAGGATCAGAGGATGGATCACTATTTGTAATAGAGGAACGTGCTTTTATTAAGGGCGTCGACATTTTTGTTGCATTAATTAAACTCTTCCAATATATATATATACTACAATACCATTTTTTTTAACAAAAAAAAAAATACTCTGAATGATTTTTATAATAATAATAATAATAATAATAATAATAATAATAATAATAATAATAATAATAATGATGATGATGATGATGATGATGATGATGTATCTATTTTTGTCGAGTTGATTAATCATTAGTTAAAATGAAATAATTTATATATTCCATTATTTATCAAGCATATTGCTCATTATTTTAGAGACCAAAAGGGAAATTGGTCTCTAAAATCATGAACTTTGCCTAAAATTTGGTATTTCCCATGAACTTTGAAATTGGTATATAATATCACGAACTTTGCATTTTGTTTGGTATTTTCCAAACTCACTCAAATAAGATATTTTCATCAAAATCTTATTTAATATAGGCAACCTTGATATGTTTTATAATATTTGAAACCACTTTTTAAGTTCATAACATGTACCATAAAAATTCACGTTGAAAACTACGTTGATTTAATTGTGTCAAGTATGATAAAAAAGCCTCGTAAGTTAGTCAAATATAGCAATAAACATGCCGTGGGAAATACCAAACAAAATGCAAAGTTCGTGATATTATATACCAATTTCAAAGTTCATGGGAAATACCAAATTTTAAGCAAAGTTCATGGTTTTAGAGACCAATTTTCCTTTTTTTAACAAAAAAAAATACTCTGAATGATTTTTATAATAATAAAAATAATAATAATGATGATGATGATGATGATGTATCTATTTTTGTCGAGTTGATTAATCATTAGTTAAAATGAAATAATTTATATATTCCATTATTTATCAAGCATATTGCTTATTGTAATTTTAGAAGTCTCTTACGTTTTTGTAATAAAAAATAATTATGAGACCCAAACCCTCTATGATAATTCCGGTTATAATTCTCTATAGGGTCTTGAATATTATTGAGTTGTTGAAAATTTTCCACAATAGTTTTGTTTTTATTTTTTTCACATTAAATTACAGCCTAGATATTATACTACTACTCAACATCTCACGTGCACAATTTGATTGCAAAACAGAATGCAAGGTGATAAAGAAAGAAATCAACAAAAAATGGGACCATCTTTTCCTACTCAGAATAGAATCCAATTGCTCTCTTTATTGAGCCAAAAAATGACCATTGCAGGTTGGGTTGGCTATTCATTAGCAAACTTATTATCCCCTAAGAATTAATCAGAGAGCCATTTGAAAAACCCAAAACCGTTATGATTTGTGAGGCCAAAATAAGATTTGTGGAGACAAACTAGTTACCAAGTAGTAGAAGAAGAAAATGGAATGAGCAATTATACATTTTTGGTAACGTGACTTTCGTACCTAGACAAAATTTGACAGCTACTTCACCAAACTTTCATTTCAAAGATCATACTCACCACGCCCCCAATTAAATTTCTTTCACTATGAGTTTTAATGAATTTTTTGACTATGTTTGAGTAGAACAAACGAGTATAATGTGAGTCTAATTTTTATAACAATTTTATATTGGAACGAGAATTAAATGAATGAGTGAAATGTTAATTTCATCTATTAGAAATGGAATGAAGGATCTAACATGTAACATCCAAATAACATGATGAGACTTTTAATAGGAGATAAAGGGAATAGCCCTATTAAATTGTACATGTACATGCGCCACGATGCGCGATTAATAATGTGAAAACCATAATACTTATGTGTTAATTTTTTTGGTTCGATAAAATATAAAAATGCTTAAAGTCATGAAATTGCAATCAGTGTCCACCAATAATAATAATAATCCAAACAAAATACAAACACGATTTATCAAAAAAGCAACAAAAAAAAACCAACAAAAAATAGAAAAACAACTATCAATAAACAAAAACACACAAACAATATCAAACTCATTTATCTTCCATATTTTCCATTGTAAGTAATCTCAATATTTATTTACTCTTATGTTTGTTGCATTTTTCTAGATCTGTGAGCGATTATTTTATTATTAATTCTCCCAAAGGATTCTCATAAATAAAATGAACATATGAATTAAATCTGGAAGTATTACTTTATTGCTGTATTCTGGTCCATCATTGGCCCCTTTATTTATTTCTTCACCAAATAAATTAATATAGCAAGCAAAATGTTGTGTCCAAACTATCAATAAAGATGTTACAAGGTGTTGTAGCCATCTAGCATAGGAACAACAATCAAACATCTGACTTTAGACATAAATATAAATTCATTTGTTTGGTTTGGCCAACTATATTACACTCCTTAAGTATACTTAAATAATTATCATCCAAAAATTTGGAAGTCAATTAAATAAGGGTAAGGGACACGAGGGAGATTTGTTGAAGTGTAAGGGGACAGAATAGACATCCCCCGAAAATAAAGGGGGCTTTTTTTTTAACACATTTCTCTCTCTCTCTCCTCTTTCTCTCTCATAGTCGTCGTCGTCGTCTTCTTCTTCATACAATTACAATTTACAACCCCCATACCCCCAACTAACTCCCAAAACACACACAGTTGCTACGCTCCAATCAATACATACAGCTGGGTGTGTATCTACATCCCACGTAGGCTAAGCCTACAGCCCAATAAAATCTAGCATTTTTCATTATTATTTTAATTACACATTCACTCTCTGCCACACACATACATCATCGGTTTTCCATAGCCCAGTTGCTGCAGCGCTGCTCTTTTGCAGCTGCTGCTGCTGCCATTTGCGGGCCCCACTCATATTTATCTACTCAAAGATCAAACCTTTTTTATTATCCAATTATTATTATCTCCTTTAAAATATTTCTAGTTTTGTATTGATACAACTTTAAACAGAGGTTAATAAAGGCTGATTTTGATGCACAGTGAAGAAAGGCAGCCCCATTTTGGTGAGAGAAAGCTAATGCAGAGCTGCTAAAGTTAAAGGTACTCTCTCTCTCCATCCCTCTCTATCCGATTTTGTTGGTGGTGTATGGAAAGTAGAAGAAGCTGATAATTCCCTAATAATCCTCGATTTGGGGTGGTTAGGGCTTGAATATGGTGATGTGCGGTATGATCGATTTGAACACGGTGGACAATGAGGATGAAATTGCGTCGGCCTGTGGCTCGCCTTCGTCGTCGGCGGCATCGGGGAATTTGGAATCGGCTACGGCGCCGGCGCCGTCGGTGTCTATGGAGCTGTGGCACGCGTGCGCGGGGCCGCTGATTTCGCTGCCCAAGAGAGGGAGCGCCGTCGTGTATTTCCCCCAGGGACATGTGGAATTCCTTGCCGAGCATCCTGCTGTAGCTTATGATCTCCCTCCTCACGTCTTTTGCCGCGTTGTTGATGTTAAACTCCATGTAAGTTCCTCTTTTTTGGTGTTGAATTGTTTGATTTTTGCAGTGGGTTGTGTTGAAGAATTGATGGTTGTGTTTGTAGGCGGATGCAGCTAGTGATGAGGTGTACTCACAGGTGTCACTGGTGCCGGATCAGCAGGTACGACGATGCAATTTTCAGACTGTTGAATAGCATTCTTTTTGTATGACTGCGTTCTCCATTAATGGTAAATATGAAGAAAATGGAGAAAATTTAATGAATGTGTTCGAGAAACCTTGCTTAGGTTCCTCTGTGATGTGGTAATTGTTAAATTTAGGAAATTTACCTTCTTGGGAATGATTGTTGGATTCTGGGCTGTTTCTTTACAATGGAAATAATCTCTCTCCCTCAGAATTGGAAAGAGCCAGTTTTCGTTCTTGAAGAGGCTAAAATTTCTGTTTTTGGGTGATAATGTAGTTATCAGTAATGATATGCTTGTCTGGTATCATTGTCAAGATACTGCTAATTCTCTAAAGAGAATTTTTACCAAGTGAATTCATTTTGGCAGATTGAGCAAAAATGGGGGGAAGGGATAATGGAATCTGAGGTCGAAGACGAAGATGTTGAAGGTGTGGGGAAGACCATGACACCCCACATGTTCTGTAAAACTCTTACCGCGTCGGATACCAGCACACATGGTGGATTTTCTGTTCCTCGTCGTGCTGCTGAGGACTGCTTTCCTCCACTGGTAGCTAAAATCACACTTATCCCCCAACCCCCGGAAGGATTTCTGTTAATCTGGGGTTACAATGAAGTTTGTCCTAATGCTGACATTTTGTATTCTGTTTCTAGGATTACAAACAACAGAGGCCTTCACAGGAGCTTGTTGCTAAGGATTTACATGGAATAGAGTGGAAGTTTCGTCATATATACAGAGGTGAACAATAATGCTAACTTGGGTTGTCACAATGTATGTGAGTGCTATTAGAAAAAGAGTCTCAATATTTTTTTTGTGTCACAGGTCAGCCTCGAAGGCATTTACTGACTACTGGTTGGAGTGCATTTGTCAATAAGAAGAAGCTGGTGTCTGGAGATGCTGTCCTTTTCCTAAGGTTGGGATTATCATGCACTTACTTGGCTACAGTTAAATTGCTTGATTCTTACAACGGAACGTTGTTGCAGAGGTGGCGATGGAGAACTCAGGCTTGGAATTCGTAGAGCTGTGCAAATCAAAAGTGGTGCTACCGTCCTCCCCGCCACTAGCCAACAGTTCAATTCTAGCAGCATTGCTGCAGTAGTGAATGCTATATCCACTAGGAGTACGTTCGACATTTGTTATAATCCAAGGTACATTAATTACCAGGTGACTTTTGCCAATGTTGTTCTCAAATTACTAGTTACTGTTCCGTAAGCTGTCAGAGGAAAGTGTCTTTAGGCTCAATGTTGTAGATAATGAGTCTATGGAATGTTTTTTCCTTTTTGTTTTTGTCTGTGCTTGATCAGTTTAAAATTCCACTATTCTTCCTTTGTTTATTGTTTGAACTTTAACTGAAATCGGACAACAGAGGGGGTTCTGCAAGCACAGCCCAAAGGTTAAACCTTTTCGTGATAATCGCTTGATTTTTTTTTTCTTACTGATCTTTGTCGAATCCTGTATTGTTGTTAATCTTTATTTGGTTGAGGGTGTGTCCCATTTTTGTGATCATATTATACTTTTCTTTAGCAACTTGTTTTCTTTAAAAAATTGTATGCTTGTCCTTTTGTAATTAATTTTCGACTTCATGCAACTGAATCTCTAGTCATGTTATGTAGAGTGCGGTCATCAGATATTATTGTGCCTCATCATAAGTTTTGCAAGAGTCTCACACAAAGTTTTTCGTGTGGAATGCGGTTCAAAATTCGATTTGAAACAGAAGATTCTTCTGATAGAAGGTTGGTTTCTTCTAGTTTAAGCCTTTCTTGCTTACACTGCATCAGAGGACTAATTTTAACTTGGCAGGTGCAGTGGCCTCATTGTTGGCGTCAGCGATGTAGATCCTGCAAGATGGCCGGGTTCAAAGTGGAAGTGTTTACTGGTTAGTTACCGGTTCACATATCGGATACACCATGTTGTTATATGCTTTGCTGTATTAGTATAACAGAAGCTTCAATTGATTGGTGCAGGTTAGATGGGATGATATGGAAGTCAATCGTCTTAATCGGGTTTCTCCTTGGGAGATCGACGTAGCTGGTCCTATGTCTGGACCCAACAGCTTTGCGTTGTCGGGCACCAAAAGAAATAGGATTGGCTTCCCACCAGCAAAACCCGATGCTCCCATTCACAGAGGTTCATACATATGCATCTATCCTCGAATTGTTTTTCCTCCCTATTTGTAAATGGTGGTTTGAGACTAATGGTATTGTGCAAATGCTTCTTACAGATGGAAGCGATGTTTCGGACTTTGGTGAGCCTCTACGGTTCCAAAAGGTCTTGCAAGGTCAAGAAGTATTTCCTTTCGGCTCTCCATACGCCGGAGCTGAAGCTTCTAGGAATCACCTATCAGACATTAGGGGATATCCTAGCCTCAGCACCTTTAACGCTGGAGGAAACAGCATCAGGCAACATCACGCAGATGCTCGGAATTCGTCCAATGTAGGCGAATCCTTTCAATTCCGTAAGGTCTTGCAAGGTCAAGAAACCATGCCAATCCTGTCATATGGGAGAGGTCCACAGGAAAAGAATGCAAGCAATGTTTATAATGGGATTCAGGTGCCCAGGAATGGTAATTGCTGGTCCACCGCACCCCAGTACAATGCTAGCCCCCGGCTTTCGCCATCAATGGTTCGAGGGCTATCACCTTCTTCTGTACTACTGTTGCAGCAGTCGAATCCTCAAAGCTCTCAAATCACTTCACTGCTTCATGGCTATCAGAATAAGCATGAGACCAGCTATCAGGATTCGTTCCGTGTTCCTCAGAGAATTACGAATAAGTTTGCACCATACGATATTGGCCCAAAAGACAGTCTGCAGCATGGATACAGATCCCATGGAGCCCCAGAAGCGCATAATAGCCCAACGGTGTCAACTCATCGCCCTCTCCTTACTCAACCCCTGTTTAGGGACAACCAGAACTTTGTGTCGATGTGTAAAGACAGCTGCAGGCTCTTCGGGTTCTCCCTGACCGAGGGGGTAAACGCAGATAATCAGGCAGCTGCATCTGCTTCAGCTTATGAAGAACAACTGCATCAACCTCCTTTAGTGGCAAAGGTTATGGCTAGCAGTTGTACTAAACCAAGAGACTTGCACGCAGTGAGAGACCGGCTTCTGGATATCGCGCTGTAAACACAAGAGTCATGAAAGGCTTCTTAAAGCAGCAGCTCCTCAGGTACCCATGTTATTGCTGCTTTCACTTTGTAGTTGAAGATTCATGAAAGGGTAAGAAGAAGTTTTCTTGATGACAATACTATTTATTGTGTGTATTATTACTCTGACAGGTTACTCTTATGTATTTCTAGGTCCTAATCATGTCACTGACTGTTGTATTCTTCTTTTAAGTGTAAATCATCACTAAATGATTTAAAGAGATAATAATTGTGTTCTAGCTAGCTAGCCTTGTCATGATTTTGCAACTAAACTCTTTGATTTTGTCAAAAACTCCTCAATAGACAACAAAGGAAAATTGGTTTGCATGACTGCATGCTTCTTTATTTAGCTTTTATGAACATCATTATCATTATCATGTATAGAAAAATAACGATATTTATATGTTTAAATATAATTATACAATAACAATTTGTTTGATGATAGTAGTATTTTTTTCATATACTGACATAATTATTTTTATTATTAACTTTTCACATTATTAATATAGTTGGAAGAATTAGTGAATACTGAATGCTCCCTTGTCTAAAAAAAATTATGTTATTTTGCTACTTCTGTACATTCGCTATTTATGACACTTGAGTACTTATTTTTTACTAGTACTATTTTTATTTTTAAGTAAGAACTTGCACACAACTAAATCATAAAATTAAATAAATTATATGGTGTAATAATATTTTCGCTGAATTAAAAAAATCTGTATTAAATCAAAATGAGATTTAAATAATGTAAAATAGAGGTGGGGAGGTCCGTGGTCGGTGGACCAAACCCAATTGAAGTCGTTACTTGAAAACTGCAATGTAGTATACACTTGGCAGTTGGCAGCAGTAAATTAAGTAAAACAATTATCTCCATCATTATTGTACTACCGATTAACCACTAATCACCAAATAACCATACCGACGTGGAATACAACCAAATGACGTAGCGACACGTCGTAAACAGTGAGCGTGACGTCCGACATTACGTCACAGGCGTTGACGTTAGAGTCTACGCCCACCTCCATATTTATAAACCCAATTTCCTGTTTCTTCTCTCTCAAATCTCAGTTCATTTAACTAACTACTCCACCACCAATCACAAATTCACAATGCAAAAGGCGCTACACTACAGGGATGAGCATGAGCTCATGAATTTGAGAGAGCTGGTGGCGGAGAAGGCGGTGGTGGTGTTCGCGCACAAGGGCTGCTGCATGTGCCACGTGGTCAAGCTCTTGCTGAACGGCCACGGCGTCAATCCGGCTATTCTCGACGTCGACGAGCTCAACGAAGGCGATGTGACCGAGATCGTCGGCGGTGCGCCGCAGTTTCCGGCGGTTTTTCTGGGCGGAGTGCTTTTCGGAGGGGTGGAGCAGGTGATGGGGGCTCATATCTCCGGCGAATTGGTGCCCAGATTGAGACAAGCTAGGGCTTTGTGGCTTTGACGGAATCGACTCTCTTTCCATTTTTGTCTTCTTTTTTTAATGAAAATGTTTACTTTAAGATTTTTGGAGTAGAAATGGAGCTCGCAAAATGATGTACACGAATATGATCTTGTACTACATACTGTTTTTTAAGCTCCTATTCTCATTTCTTATATTTAAATCAATTCATAAAAATAAATACTTGGATTCACCTTGTGAATTCAAATTTCATGCTAATTTTTTAAAAAAATTATCATTGAAAATTATAAATAAGTAATTTATTGTAAATATAAAGATGGTGAGGTCATTTAAACGTTTTTAAAAAGCACCATACCTTATTTATGGCCTTTTAAATTAGCAGTCGCCAATCAAATTGGACCATGACAATGCTTAGCATATTTCACATGTCAAATTAAATGGCCGATTTCACTGAAAATAATGATTTATTGAAATGCATGAATACACGTGGTCAATATTTTTATCATCAAAACTATTCAATTATTTGCTCATCTAGCATCCAGATAATCAGATCCTTCATATCATTGTGGAGTATAATAGTAGTAATTTAATTCGCATACGCCACTTCATGTTGAATACTATAATTATCACTCAATCAATATGATCTTACGTTTCCTCGGTGTATCATTATACAACTACTATAGTCTATATTATCATTTTATATGTATGACATTTCAAAACAATATTATACAACTATCTGGAAACACGTTTTTTTGCTATGAGATAGTATATCCTTATTTTCGTTTCCAATACATGTCAAATTTAAGATCTCACTCTATCTTTATTTATTCACTAATATTTTCATCATATTTTTGTCGAGTAAATCTTTTGTGAGCGAATTTAATACTAATATGATACTATAACGAAACATTTATACTTGTACAATTTAGTAGGAGTACTATTATTAATTCGTGATTTTATTTTTACACTAATTTTGTAGAACTATGTTTAATTGGACTATATATATGATGACCATTCAAGGTTTGCTTACGAAGTCATTCGTTGATTTTTTAATGAGAGTATTAAGTAATTCAAATCTTTTTTTTCCTTTAATCACTATCTCGTCACTTTTCAACATTTGAATACGTCACTCCAACTTTGAAATTTCGTCGCAACTTTGAATTAGTCCGTTGCATTAACTATAAACTATCACATCACATTGAGTATGATATAGTGAATAAAGCAATTAATATAACTTGTATTATCAGGAGATTATTAATATTCAAATCCAAATTTATATTTTAATAAAACGTTATCTCAAGTTAAATTATGGATTTAAATTTAAATTACAAAATATGGTAGTATGACATGTTCACCTCTAGATAGATTGAGGAATTAAAACCAAAAATATCACGTACGTAGTAATTCATAGTTATATTAATCAACCACAGATCCAAACAAATAAATAAAGAGAGAACGCGAGAATGAAATATAGTTAAATAATATATACTAATCAAAATATTATTATGCCTTTAGGGATGCAAAGTACAACATAAAGTCATAATCCTAAACCCAAATTTGAAGATGAATTAAAATAGTACTACTCCATATAGAAGTTCAATTAAAATAGTATCTCTATCAACTGAGGAACATTTAAACGGCCCAACTAAAAAAGATTATTTTCTAAACTCAGGCCCATTGATTAAACAAATTGTAATTGTAAAGATATCATTAAAAAAATTATCTTCCAAAATAAAATAAATTCCCTGTTCTAGCTGTTCTACCATCCAAATTCCAAAACATGCTTAGAGCATCCGTAGCGGTGAAGGCTGCGGTGCTCGTCCGTCCGTACCGCTGAGCACGGTGCCGTCCGTCCGCCAATAATGCTCGTCCGTCCGCGCTGCTGGAACGGACGTGCTCTTAGCTAAGAGCACGTCCGTGCTGCTGAGCAGCACACGTGGCGACGCCTCATTCGCCAACGGCATAGCCGTTGGCTTATTTAATTTTTTTTAAATGCGAAATTAATTAAAAAAATTGTTTTAAAAAAAAAAATATTTTCCCACTTCCCAAAATGATATATCCATTTTCTCCCCACTTTTAATTTATTTTTCAATCCCCCCCCAAAATTCACATTTTCATCTATAAATACCCCCACTTCAACACTAAAAAATCACATTCTCATCTATTCTACGTGTGTAATTTTTAATTTGTAGGATTTTAATTATGTATATTTTTATTTTCTAGGATTTTAATTAAGTATTTTTATTTTTTAGTATTTTAATTATGTAATTTTTATTTTTTAGGATTTTAATTATGTAATTTTTATTTTTAATGTATTTTTATAATGTAGAAATGTTTTTAATAATTGAAGTATTTAAATTGAATAATGGAATGGCGGGACCCTTGAGCTTGTCCTTAGCTAAGAGCACGGATGTGGGTGTTGTGCTCTTAGCTAAGGACAAGGAGTAAAAGTGGATCCGGGCCCACTTCCGTGCTCTTAGCTAAGAGCACGGATGGGGATGCTCTTAAAGTAAAACTCTATCATTCCCTAAAAAATAATTACCGTATAATTTTTCACTTTTTTATTTTTAATAAAAATTAGTCAATTTTCATTTATAGATAGTATTGTGTAATGGTGTAATATAGGGATGTCAATGTAGCCCGCAACCCGTGGGCTGACCCGAATAGTCCACTAAATTTATAGGGTTAGGGTCAGAAATTTCTAGCCCGATAAAAATAAAACCCAACAAGCCCGCACCCGATTAACCTGCAACCCGTTAGGACCAGACCCGAAAACCCGATGGGCTGGCCCGAAAACCCGATAAAATTTATATTTTTCAATTTTTTACTCCTAATTCGACACTTCGACATAGATAACTAAAAAAAGATAACTTTCAATTTTATGGTAAATATATAAATTATATATTGAATTTTTTATTAATATAGTAATTGTTAAATAAATTAATCTCACTAAAAGAATATTTAAATTTTTAACATGCATTAAAATTTCACGAAATATCACAAATATTAGTATTTTATGATTGAGTTTAAGCATATATATCAAATTTATCATAATTAAATATTTTATATTTTATAAATATAACTAATTTTCATCATGACTTATTGGATTGTTCGAGCCTTAACCTTATCGATAGCAACTCGATTAACCCGTCGGGCTAGCCCGAAACCCGAGCTTTTAGGGTTAGGGCCGAACTTGGACAACCCGAAAGAAATCACAATACCCGATTGACCCGCAACCCGAATAGAGTTGGCCCAAAACCCGATGGGCCGGCCCGATTGACATCCCTACTCTCAATACATCCACCACTTTATCCGCTCCCTATACATTATTAATCATTACTATTTACTAATACAGTCATTAAATTAAGATCACTTCCTCACTCACAATATATCAATCATGTTTATGATATCTCACAATACATAACAATAGCAATCACTTTAAAAAAAAATTCACGATGCATAATACTCTAGAACTTGTGTAACCTCCCATCATAGTATCAAATCCAAGAACCTAACAAAACAAAATACAAAACTATACTCACGACATTTATATCTCTTCAAAATCATCAATTTGGTCGTATATTATTGATTAGAGAGGAATCGAAGCGTCTTACCAGTTAATCGTCAACTAGATATACTTGTTTCAAAGGAAAGTAAAAGAATGACTATTTAGGATATTGATCTCAAGGTTTGAATGAAATGGTATTAATTTCATTCCACATTTGCTTGTAAATTTTTCCTACCTTGCATAAAATACACCATATTCAAAGCCACTGATTTCAAATTCACAATTTCACACCACAATAACAACAATCATAATTGATTAGTTTATATGCTTCTAAATTTCTGATATTGAGTGACATAACCATTTGATCAACACAGCAAATTAACTTGTCTATGTATTACCCTAATTATACATTGTTACAATAGAAAAGCCATAAAAAAAACATATTCAAACTCACCCTAAATAATTATTAACTCCTATAATAAAACAACTAAAAACAAAATTTACACAAGCAAGAGTTATACCAAGAACTATCCAAAGAAATCATATCCATCAAAAGGGCCTCCACCCCCAACCAAAGATGCATATAAATCCCTCTCCATATTATCCCCGGAGACGAGGCTCCCAACCTCGTCTCCTGAGCGCGAGGAGTTGAAAGAGCCCAAGGCGGCCGCGCCTCGGGCCCTAATCAACTCCTCTCTCAGCCTCTCCACCTCGTCCCTAAGCCTCGAGTTGTCGGTCAGCACCCTCTCGAGCTGCGCCCGCATGGCCCTGTGGTCCGCCTCTAGGCCGTGGATTTTGTCGCGCGCCCGCTTGTTTTGGTACCATATGGCCACCTGCCTGGGCGGGACTCCGAGCTCAAGGGCGAGGCGCGACTTGTGCTCGGGGTCTAGTTTGTTGTTGAAGTTGAAATTGGACTCCAATAGGCGCAATTGCTCCTCGTTCATACGTTTCTTGTGTGCCTTTTGCTTTTTTCGGATTGTGGGATAGCTGAATTGATCCATTTGAAGTTTGATTTGAAATAACCACTTTTGGAAATGGATGGAAATTTATAATTGAAGAGAAAGGCTAAATTTTTTTGGTGTAACATCATTATCGTACATGAATGGCAGTGACCTCATGTGGGGTATTGGCCTATTAATCGATAATATTACTCTATCTCAGATGTAACTAATTTTCGTCGATGAATTGAAAATAAAATTGTGGTGAAATTTTGTTGTAAATGTCAACTTATCATTTGCGCCGACAATAAATTACCATTTATTGCTTGCAATTTTTCTTGAAGCTCGAACTTAGGCTTTTGAATTTTGATAAACTAATTTGAACTAAGCAATATCTTTGAATTTTAAATTTGAGAGAGAGAGAGAGAGTTGAATGTCAATATCAGGAAATGGTGGGGCAGAAGTGGAAAATCATGAAACACGACATTTGATGTATAAATGTGACTGTTGAATATTTGGATTCACCTTATTGGTGGTGCATGCACTTAGTGGAAAGATCACACAAATGCAGCCCTTGTGCACAACTAGCCAATTCATGAGTTAACCATGGTTAATTGCAAGGGGATTCTAGCTTCTTAGCAACTTCTTGTTAGCATTTATTGCATAGGTTAACCACGGTTTATCTTTAACATGCAATATGCGTTTTTTTTTCTTCTCCTTATCCAAATATTATTTGTAGTATTACTATATTTTGCATGCAATGCTATGTCAAATTCAGATGGGGTTGGAGTTTACTGATATACCTTCAAGGTGAAGTAATCGGAGCAGAAACGCAAATGAGGAAGGAAGCTGCGGAGGAGACAACCTTGAACTAGGTAGTATAAAGTTCATTATGAAAAGTGAATAGCAAAACCCTATATTTTATGGTTCGGATCTTTGGTACGACTCTGGAAATACCCGACAAAGAAAATGTAGAGCAGAACTTGTAATATGTATTGACCCAGTTACATGATGACTTTTAACTAAAACATAATATGGAAGTTAACATGGCCGAGCCACTTGGAAATGTGGGCGCCTCACAAGGGTGTGTGCCCATTCTGGTCTCGGTTATAAGTTGTGGTTGATGGCTAGGAGATACCAAGCTTGTGCGTATCATCGATCAACGTCGACCCAACCATCGGTCCATAAGGCACAAAATACTCTAGTAAATTCGGTATTACAGTTGTCGCACCGGATAAGTGGTTATAAGTTCTAACCTAATAATCTCTTTAGTCCTACTACTTTTATTTATTTATTTTTAAAATTAATTAGTAGTAACAATGTATTATTCTATTATGAATCTAATAATTTGACATTATTTTATTTAATTGTATTAGTCCTTGACTAATATCCACTCATATTCAATGTATCGCCTTCAAGGTACATACCCTCTTTAATTTATTATTGAAGAAATAATTAAGTGTAGTCATAACTCATAAGTGCGTCTCCATCAACAGGCTGGCTACTAATGTCATTTTTAGGTGTCTAATACATTGAAATTTGGATTTGAGAACTATACCGATAAGGGTGATGTTTTTGATTTTATATTACTCGATCAAAAGTTGCATTGTAACAAAGTTAATAGTTATGAATAAAATTAATAAATTAAGTTTAATGATAAATGACCATTATTGATATAAATTTAATTATATTCTATGCGTACTAGCCACTAGGATATTTTGGGTTTATTAGAAACAATGGATTCTGAACTATAGCAGCATTGCTCAATTAACTGGAACCCCCAATTTCCAAATTTAATACTCCATAAACTAGTATCACACCTGTGCCACAGATTAATAAGTATATTTTTAAAATATTAATTTTCAATTTTAATTAATTAAAAGAAATAGAAGCAATATCAACAATGAACAATATGAATAACAATTTTAGTTATATGATAATAAAAAATCTATACAAATCAGAAGCATAATAAATTTAAAACAAATCACATAATATAATATTTAAGCATTAAATCATGGCGTAGGAAGATAAAAATCTATCACAATAAAGAATTAAACACAATGGATAATTACTCATCATTTTTAAAACTTCTTTATACACTACATTAACTTTAAAATTAAAATCAACCTCATCATTATAAACTAAAATCTTCAATTCTTCACAATTCGTCACTCTTCAACTGAACGCATAGGTAAAATAACTCGTTTGTCATCTTTAAAGCCGTCCGCCTCACCTAAAACTACAATAAAATAAGGAACAAAATCAATTTGCAATGCACAAAATCAATAATCAATATGTATAGCTACTTTCAATTTGTATAGTTTTCAATAAAATTAGAGACAAATTAAATTATACATTAAATCTACCTATAGAATAATCCTTTTATATTATTCAACCTACTTATGGATATGTATAAAAAAATTAGCCAATTATAATTCCAACATAACTTTTTTAACATCGATCAACTATAAAATAACATAGATGGACTAAAAATCTCATCATTACTATTGAAAAAAAATTATAATTATTGAAAACAAAAAGAAAGAAAATAGTGATAATCATGAATTGATAAAATGAGATATGAGTACCACTAAGTTCTTCAACAAAAGGTTACCTGAGCTAGTGACGGGTGAGTATCAGCATCTAAAGCCGCCACACCTTTCATTACAGTAGCTGATATCAAAGCTTTACAATGGCCGCACCATAGGGCGAGGAAGAGGAACTCAACCAAAATTATACCATTCGAATTGAGCAGTTGTGCGACACAAATAAACAAAATTTTAGAAATACTACGTTGTCGATTTAGACTTAACATGAAAAGATACAACAGTCACGCCAAACTTTATCAATTTTTTCTCTCAGCCAAAAATATGACAAATGGATTCTCACGTTTCCACTTTCCTTATAAACCACTTTTATTATAAAACCTCCCACTCACTCCACTTAAATTTTAATTCAATATAATTTTTTAAATTAATCCCCAAAATTCTCCCAAAACTCCTATTTTATATATTGTATAGATATTATAACTGTTCTTATAATATTAGCAAATACCATTACATATAATGATAGTAATGAACTGCTATTATTTGCATAAAATCAAACAGACTTAGTAATTTATTTGATTTATAATTTTGTAAGATATGAACACAACACCAAAAGGTTATGGAAAAATTGGCCTGGCCCAATTTTGTCTGGTATACTTAGCCCGACTAGCCCAACTCATCATATCAAATTACGGCTACAGAAAGAGGCCTGGCCCAGGCCCAACAGAAAAGCAAAGCCCAATAAGATGCAACCGAAGCTATACGTATTGCGTAGCTTTTCCGTTTCTTCTTCTTCCATCTTCTTCTTCTCTCTGCAACTTTCCCTCTCTTCCATTTAAAAAGTGAGACGAGACGTTTTCTCACATTGCACCTCAGAATCAGCAAATTCATTGGAAAAGTTCGATAATATGATGCGATTTTTCGGCCGAAGCTCGGCCGCAGAATCTCCGCATTCGGCTTCTCCGCCGACTCCACTTCCCGCCGCTTCGCCCAATATGTCTGCCGGGACGGCGAGGCCAATCCGACTGGTGTATACCGACGATAAGGGTAGGTTTCACATGGATCCAGAGGCAGTGGCGCTGCTGCAGCTGGTGAAGCAGCCCGTTGGGGTGGTTTCCGTCTGTGGCCGCGCGCGTCAAGGCAAGAGCTTTATACTAAATCAGGTACAATTGGTTTGGCAGGGTTTGTATTAGCTTCGGGCTATTCCACCTTGACTCATTGGAAGTCTTGATTGGATTTTCTCGCGCATTAGGGATTTGGATAGTCTGTTTGATTGAAATTATGTTTTGGGATTATTGCTTGACGAGTTATGGGTTTTGTTACTAGTTTAGGCGCCGTACAACTAACAAAAATGTGTTTAGTTCTCTTAGCTTTCTACTTTTCAGGGGTGTATGTATAATGTATCAATTTAATGTGTGAGTGAACTCATAGTTGCTGGAGGAAATTTTGGGACTTGGGTAGAAAAAAGACAAAAACTGGACTATTCTCTATCTGCTCAATGCAGCACCATAGCTTGCTTCTTTCGTTCTTGCTGAGTGAAGAAGGTTACATTTTAGGTGAATTAATGTGGTTCTTCTTTCTTAGTTTCTTACAAAAATTAGCTTGAAAATTAAGTGGCTCAAAGCTTTTTTCTTTCTTCTGTGTTTACTACCTCTTTCATCTGTAATAAGAAGGTTATGAATTGGGAAACAGCTACTTTAAGCATACATACTACTATTTGAGTAGTTTCTGAACTTTTTTTTCGCAGCTTCTTGGGAGGAGCAGTGGATTTCAAGTGGCTTCCACACATCGTCCTTGTACAAAAGGTCTTTGGCTGTGGAGTACCCCCATACGGAGAACTGCCCTAGATGGAACTGAATACAGCCTCTTACTTTTGGACTCAGAAGGAATTGATGCTTATGACCAAACGGTCAGGTTTTGTTTCTTTTATTGCTAGTCAATTTGACAGCCACCAATTATTGTTTTCATGATTAGTTCCTTTGATGCTTATTATAATTGCTATGATTTATGCCTAGTGCTTATGTGTTTTTTTTTATTTCTTGGTGATATGCATAGTGATTTGTGTATAATCTTTCCTATATTGTATTCTCATCTCCTCTCTCTGAACTTTATGTTTTGACAGGGAACATACAGTACACAAATATTTTCATTGGCTGTGCTCTTGTCAAGTATGTTCATATATAACCAGGTAATATACTTGTTGAAGGCATTCTCTCAATGTCTAACAGTTGAGTGTTGATGTTTATCTTGTATTCTGTTATCCATCCTCTTTTTGGTCCAATTCCTTTTATCTTTTAATGGAATGGTTTCAAGGAAATGACTTTTGATGCCAAGAAACTAAGCATACTGACATTCTGGTTCTTTGACTTAGATGGGTGGAATTGATGAGGCTGCACTTGATCGCCTCTCTCTTGTGACCGAGATGACAAAACATATTCGTGTTAGGGCATCTGGAGGTAGGAGTACAGCTTCAGAGCTTGGACAATTCTCTCCAATCTTTGTTTGGCTGTTGAGGGTAAGTATTAGAATCTAGACTTGCTTTTTTTCAACTATATTGCTATGTTTTACCTTCTTTGTAGGAATCAGCAATGCCACAATGATTTGGTGTTTTTCTTCTTTGTAGAACTTATAACTGTTACAAAATGCATATGTATAGGACTTCTATCTAGACTTAGTGGAGGAAAATCGGAGAATTACGCCGCGTGACTACCTAGAAATCGCTTTGAGGCCAGTTGAGGGAGGTGGAAGAGATGTATCAGCAAAGAATGAGGTTATTTGCTTTTATTCTCTGTCTATGACAATGCTATATTGGATATTGTAATATGTATTTTTAAGCTGGAGAATTGTATTCATGTAATCCTTTCAACAACTTTAATTTAACTCCCTCTCTTTCTCCATAAGTCTATATATAATATCCTGAACTCTTGTTGGTTGAAATACTTGACTAGATTCGAGAATCCATCCGAGCTCTTTTTCCAGACAGAGAATGCTACACTCTTGTACGACCTCTAAGCAACGAGAATGATCTTCAACGACTTGATCAGATTCCTGTCAGTGTTTTTTGATACTTTGTACATTTATTTTATTTTGCGTGGCTATCTCATCAGCCTAGGTTGTCTTTACTCTTTCTTCTTCTTTCCTTATGCATATTTTCCCATATCTTGCAGCTGGATAAATTAAGGCCAGAGTTCAAATCTGGTTTAGATTCTTTTACAAGATTTGTTTTTGAGAGGACAAGACCCAAACAAATGGGTGGAACTGTGATGACAGGACCTATTTTTGCTCGTATTACTCAGTCATTCCTTGATGCTCTCAATAATGGTGCGGTGCCTACAATAACATCTTCGTGGCAGGTTAGCATGCATTTTTTTTCTGTGTGCGTTTTCTTTCACTGAAATGCATCATGATCCTTTATTTTTCATATAATCTTTTATATGATATGAATACATAGCTGTCAATGCTGTAACATTTATGCATGATTGTATGTTATATTGCACTGCAACTTACTGGTTAACAACATTGCTCATCGCTCTAAAATTCATGATGATTTTGAAGTACTTCCACTATTTCATGTTCAATACGGATTTTCCGTGGGATTGATTAGCACCATGGCATGAGTAGTTACTTTGTGGTGGTACAACATCTTATTCCCCTAATCAGAGGACACCTTCTACTGCCAAATTAGTTTTTTTCATTTATTATGTTTAATATTTTCATTCAGAGTGTTGAGGAAGCAGAATGCCAGAGAGCATATGAAACGAGTACTGAAGTGTATATGTCTACTTTTGACCGTTCCAAACCTCCTGAAGAAGTAAGTATTGATTTTTCTTGTGGGTGCTGTGTATTTCTTTTCTATTATTCACTAAACTTCGAGATTTGTGTAGGCTGCCCTAAGAGAGGCACATGAAGATGCAGTTCAGAGGTCAATGGCTTCATTTAATGATAATGCTGTAGGTGCTGGCCAAGTCAGGCAGAAATATGAAAAGCGTCTTCAGTCTTTCTTGAAGAAGGCATTTGAGGTACATGTTCTAGCTTATTATAAAAGATCTTCAATACATCTTTAGGTTTTATAATCTGAATTAATGAAATTTATGATAGATTAAGAATTTAAGATATTTTGATGTTGTTGCTTATGTTTTCGAATTACCGAATGCCATTATGGGGCCTATTGTTGATTAAGATTGCATGTTGATTGCAGGATATTAAAAAAGATGCTTTCCGGGAAGCTTATCTGCAATGTACACGTACCATAGAAAGTATGGATAGGGAGTTGAGGACAGCTTGTCATGCTCCTGGTGCAAAAGTAGATGCAGTTTTAAAGGCAGGTTTTTCATGTTGATAGATATTTCCTTTCGTGTTGAGAACGTCCTTCATGGTCTAGTTTAGTGCATATATTTTTTATTGAAGCTCTTATTGTAAAATTAAGATCTTGTATTATCTAATTTCCAAACCATTTTCTTGCTTTATGCTATTAAAAAATGCAAATTGTATTTCTCACTCATTCCCATTGGGAATATCCTTTTCATCTGTCTTTTTAAGACTAAAAATTAACATGGGAAACCTGTACTTGTTAGTTCCTACACTATGTCTAACTCGATTGAGGCACACAGATGTGAACTGTAAAACCAAATTCTCAATTGAAACTGTCATACAAGGCCTAATACTCATGTTCTGGCAGGTTCTTGATGAACTCCTGAGCAAGTATGAAGCCTCTTGTCACGGACCAGAGAAGTGGCAGAAAGTAGTTATTTTTCTTCGACAAAGGTTTGTGTATCTTGTGTTTTTATTCCTTGTTATGTATGATGGTTGACTCTGAAGTTCTGTTCTAATATTCTTTAATTGTCCAGCTTGGAGGGTCCCCTTCTGGACTTCATCAAGAAGCAAATTGACCATATTGGAGCAGAAAAGAGTTCTCTTGCTCTGAAATGCCGTTCAATTGAAGACAAGGTAGAATTGCTTAACAAACAATTGGAAGCAAGTGAGAAGTATAAATCTGAATATCTTAACCGCTATCAAGATTCTATTAGAGACAAGGAAAAACTCTCAGACGACTACATGAGCCGTATAAACAATTTGCAAAAGAAATATAGTTCCTTGGAGGAGAAGTCCTCTAACTTATCAAAAACACTTGATACAGCAAGACAGGAATGTACAGATTGGAAAAGGAAATATGAGTTGGTTTTATCGAAGCAGAAGGCTGAAGAAGACCAGTTTGGTGCTGAAGTTGCAGTGCTCAGATCCAAAAGTTCTGCTGCTGAAGCAAGATTGGCAGCAGCTCAGGAGAAAGCTCAATCTGCTCATGAAGAGGCAGAAGAGTGGAAGCGTAAATATGATATTGCTGTCAGGGAAACAAAAAATGCTTTGGAGAAAGCTGCTGCTATCCAAGAACGCACAAATTATCAAACACAATCAAGAGAAGCTGCTCTAAGAGAAGAATTTTCTTGTGCCCTGGCAGAAAAGGTGAGGTTTCCTCTCTCTGCCCTATCTCCACCTATCTTCAGATACATATGTTTAGTTATTTACATGGAGGCTTATGTGCCTTTGTTTTATGTGTAATAATATTAACAGGAGGAAGAAATGAAGGAGAAAACCACAAGGATTGAGGAGGCTGAGCAGCGTTTGACAACTCTGAGTTCGGAGTTGAAGGTAAGGTTTAGACAGGAATCAATCATTTGATTAATTTTTAGCTAGCTTTGTGCATAACCCCTTCCCAATATGGTTTAATTAGTCCTCCAGGTTCCACCTTTCACGACTTCTGTTGTCAATTTTGTTAATATTTGTATTTCTGTACTGGTTTAGTTTATAGTTATTGAAGTAGTAGCTCTCTATATCAGTCAATTTTCGGTTAAAGTTCCTGCCAAATGGATTGACTCTTATGCCCTGACAATCGACCGTTTTCTCAACAACTGTCTGTTATTTCTGAAAAGTGAAGCTTACAATATCTGTGGCACTGGTTTCTTTCTTTTCCTGTCGTTATAATCTCTACCGTGATTCATTCTTCAAGGAAACTCGATCTGTGATTCATTCTTCAAGGAAACTCGATCTATATTAGTTCTATAACTTATTTATCTGACGTTGCTGGCTACAGGCTGCCGAATCAAAGCTTAAGAACTATGATCTGGAGACATCAAGATTAAAGCTTGAAATCAGGGAACTAGGTGAGAAGGTAGAAGGAGCTAATGAGACTGCTCTTTCAGCACAAAGCAAAGCCAGGAGTCTGGAACAAGAAAAAATACATCTTGAGCAGCAGTATCGAGCTCAGTTTGACAGATTTGAAGAAATTCAGGAAAGGTGCAAAGCAGCTGAAAAGGAAGCTAAAAGGACAATGGATTTGGCTGATGAAGCCAGAGCTGAAGCAGCTTCTGCCCAGAAAGATAAAAGTGATTTCCAGCGTGTAGCAATGGAAAGACTGGCACAGATTGAGAGGGCTGAAAGGCATGCTGAGACTTTGGAGAGGCAAAGGGCTGACTTGGTTAATGAAGTTGAGAGGCACCGGGCTGCTGAAAGGGATGCCTTGTTTAAGGTAGAAACGCTGGAAGAAAGGATCAGAGAAAAGGAACAAGAAATCGATTCACTTTTACAATCAAATAACAGCCAGAGAAAGACCACTGTTCAGGTACTTGAGACTCTATTGGAAAGTGAACGCGCTGCTCATACAGAAGCGAGTAACAGGGCTGAAGCCTTATCGGTTCAGCTACAAGCTACTCAAGGGAAACTTGATGAAGTTTCTCAGGAACTAACTGCTCTTCGATTTGGTGAAAAATCAACAATGGATGGCAGACCAAGAACTGCTTCCCGTGCTAAACGTGGCAGGACCGATGACTATGAAATGGGTGCTGACTCGGTACAAGATACGGGCACAAATGACAAATTAAGCAGAGGAAAGAAAAGGACCAAGAATACCAACAGCCCTATGAAGTTTGGGAGTCCAGAAGATGGTGGCTCAGTTTTTAGGGGTGGCGAGCCAACCAGTAGCCAGAAAGCAAACCAGGACGACTACACCAGGTTCACGGTACAGAGATTGAGGCATGAGCTTACCAGTCACAACTTTGGCGCTGAGCTGTTGCAACTTAAGAATCCCAACAAAAAGGACATTGTAGCTTTGTATGAGAGATGTGTTCTCAACAAAACATAGCTACAATTTGTGAAGAGTAGGGCCCTTCTGTACATTGGTGAACTTCCTAGAACATTCAGATGCCACTATTAGTTTCAGTGAGAGGCTAGAAATTATGTATCTGGATATGAAGACTCTTCATCTTGCAACTTTTATTTAGGGTCAAATGATTTTTCTTTGTAGAACATTGCTTTTATTAATTGTCAAAAATGTTTTTGAGGTGTGCTGTAAAATTTGGGGTTTGTACGAAGTATTGTACTTTTTGTGTTTTTGAGGATTTGATGTTGGGAATCTGTTTCAAGTCTTCAATACATTTCATATTGTGATCTTGTGCTTGACTATGGATTCTAGGGTCAAATTCTTACTAGTATAAATTTTCTTGTCTTCCTATTTTTTTCAACTTAAATAATCTAGAAGTTACTGAGAAAGGAAAGGAACATTATACCTCACTATTTAAATTATGAAATAAAAGCTTTCAAGCAGATTAACCAAAATACATGAAAAGTAGATATCCATAATATTATTTAAATTATTATCAAATAAAAGATTACAAAAGCAGATTATCCATACACATAAAATGTTCCTATACTAAATATATAAATCATCATATATATACTACCAGCTGCATCAGTATATATGAACCAAAAACACGATAGTATTTAACCTAATAGAACAACTCTACATAATTTGTATATGTAAGTATATATATTTATTTACTAGAGCATGTCATTTGGCTTTGCTTGGTTCTGAAGGCATATGAAGAAAAGAGGAGGATCCATGAGCATGAACAACCAGATTCTGAATGAGCTGCGGTGGGGTGTCTCTATCAATAGTGGTGTTGGTGTAAGGTTTATAGTAGTCAACAAAAGTCTGGTTTTTCAAGACGAAGGAATCCGTGTTAGTGGTTTTGGCGGCGCATTGCCTTGGCTGTGTCTGAAAGAAGACTTTAGAGAGGACGAGTTCGCCGTCTTTCTCCTCCTGGTTGTGGCCGAGGTGGTATTGGTGCATCACCCAGTTTGTCTTCTCGGGTTTTCTCTGGCGGCCGTAGTTGGTGTAGAGGACAAGGATCTTTTTGTAGCCCCTCACGGTGCCTGCTGCGGAGACGGGCCTCGTCTTGCCTGTCTTGTGCCATCGGGTCTCCCCGCCGTCTTCGTCTGTGTGCACCTTTCTTCGCTTTCGTGTCCCCGTTGTGTACGCTTTCGACGGGCGGTGGAAGAAGTGCCGCACTTGCCCTTCTTTTCGTACTCCTGTCATCAATAAATTCATAATCCCCACTTAACTTACTTTGTCTACGATTACATGTCTTACTTTTTTTACGACTCTGAATATAAGAAATGTCAGGTAGTGGAACATGAATGTACTTTTATACACTCCCTCCTTTCACTATTAATAGTCTTGGTAGCCGACGTTGCAAACTTTAATGCAAAATTAGTAAAGTAAGAAAAATAGAAAAAAAATATGGATGATATATTGTTATGTGGATGGCCTAAATAGATATTATTGGTAAATAGAGTATTCATTTACAATGAAATAGTATATACTTATAAATATATAAGTTAATCGAATATGAAATAAACTTACTATATATAGTAAAATTAAAAATAAAATAAGACAAAACTCGCAAACGAAGAGAATAATATTTTTAAAAATTTATATTTGTAACATAGTATAATTATACCAAAATACCCTAAAAATATTTTTCAAAACTGTTCTCCTACCATCACCATGTGATTACAACACATCACATGGGCTCAATATTTTGTAGCAAGACCTAAAAACCATCATACATACTCTACATAATTAGTTACCTGGTAGTACATGGTTAAAAGAAAAACCTTTCCAACTTACCCTGTTAACTCATCAATGAATTCGGACATGCGACAGCCATGAACACAAAAATTATGAACCTATTAAAACACAACTCAGTTGATAAGATGATTACCGGGTAACTTCTCAGGATGCGTATAGCAAATCCCATTTTCACCGTCGATGGTTGGTATGAACTCATCAATCAAAGGATGCAGCTTCTTCACATCCGAATACACTTTGGCTTCCAAGTGCTCTAGAATTTCTTGATCCGATGGATCGAACTTCACCCCAGCTGGTAGCCCCGGCAAATCTTGAAGTCCACTCTTTAATTTTCACGAAATCAAATTATTTACATAAAAAAGCAATCAGTTATAACAGAAAAAGAAGAAATAAATAGACAAACCTGATCTTGAAGCTTTACAGTATGTCCACATGAAGGGCAGATTACTGTCCTAAGCTCATCAGAATTGGAAACAGTAGAATTTTGTTTGGTAGCCGTAATAATTTGGATTGCATCATTATTGTTTGAGCATGTCATCTTTCTCTTGCTCTCTTATTCCCATCCCAAATTTGGGGTTTCTTCTCAATCTGATCAACAAGAGAGAGGGGAGAGAGGGGAGTCAAGAGTTGTGTTGCTTATATTCTTGAGAGAGAGGAAGTAGTATTAAATTAAAATAAATGAAGGTTGCTTGGACGTCAAGTTTGGTTTTGTTTCTGTATAACTCACATGTACCAGAATAAATCAAATCCAGACTTAGGTTTCTTTCCTCTAATAAGAGATTTGTCTCTACTCTCAATTCTCAAATATATGTAGCTAATAATAAATAAAAAGATGAATATTAGGAATAGAAGGGTAGAGTGGATATGGGGCAACAGCTGATTCTGCAAAGACGTTTCACCCTCTTCAGTCTTACTCTCAAATTGGAGTGTCAATAAAGTTTCTGCTCACAAAATATGTACTACTAGTATATTATACCAACCAATATCAAAGTAACAAACTCTCATTACACCAAACCTGTATTCAATTTACCAACCCTTTACTTAATATTTTATGTTTTTCTTGGCGTAGACTTCTCTTATTAATTCGGTTCGCAACTCTCTTTCACACACACACACAAATGTATATACACCTATGTGAATAAATGAGAAAGGATATGACAATATGTAACATATTGTTGGTTTTGATTTTTGGAAATGTAGGGTCTTGTTTTTATCTTTTTGTAGTAATAAAGGTGGTGAGAAACATGTTTGGTTACTTGTTGGTCATTTGCTATGAGATTCGTGGTGGTAAAAGGCCATCATGATCCGCATGAATGTTTGGGAAATAAATATATATAATCACAAGTATAAAAGAGATGAACATAACAATTATTTACCCAATTTAAAATTGCTATATATCTACCCTGGGGTGATGTTAAATCAAGGATTTCACTATATAATTTCTTTTAGCTGCAGAGTTTATAATGAAAGAATAAGGGAACTTTAGTTCTAATCACACTAGCAAACTTTTCTTTAATAAAATGAAGTATTACTAAGGAATAAATCCCAATCAAAATAGAAAATATATTGAGCCTAAAATGTAGAGGCTCCAAATTCCAACAAGTAAACCAATGGCTAATTGATGTAATTTTATTGCTTCATTCCAGTTTTCGGCTAAGAAGAAAAAATACAAAGAGGTGGCGAATTCAACTACAAATTTACCATATGATTTAAAAAGTCAAGCTGGACCATTGTTCAAAAGGGTTTGACTGATTAATTAGGGCCATTTAATAGAAATAAAGAAAAAGAGAGGGTAGACAAATCCATTTTCAGACAAAAGATATAAAAACAGTAGCCGACATATGGTTTTCTTGTGTAGGATATTAAAATGGCTGTCTATTTTTTTATGCATCAAAGCTTCCCAAATAAGCTACGCAACTTAAAGCTTAGGGAAGAAGCTTCAAAATTAGGGTTTTCTAAACGTATGGAAGAGGGTTTTGCACATCAAACTTTTCAAACTAAAATCAATTTCCTTGCGAAATTCTATAGTCAATTGTGCATTACATGGTACTCCCTCCGTTTCTTATTAATAGAGACATTTTTTTTTGGTAGGAGTTTAATAATAGTGTGTTAAATAGATGGTGAAAAAAGAAAGAGAGATATAGAGAGAATAAAGTAAGAGAGAGAATTACTTTTTACTAAAAATAGAAATAACTCAATTAACTTGGAAC
The DNA here is from genome assembly GCF_023119035.1 of Salvia hispanica. NCBI lineage: Eukaryota > Viridiplantae > Streptophyta > Magnoliopsida > Lamiales > Lamiaceae > Salvia > Salvia hispanica. The sequence goes on from NC_062965.1 coordinate 19,508,637, forward strand.
TTCCTTAAATAGAAAAATGACTTTATTGACATAGAACGGAGAGAGTACAACTTATTTCAACGTAGTTTGTGGGTTATTGCACAAGAACGTACTATGACTAACACACCCTCATGTAGTCATAGTCTATATTGATATGGCAATCGTCAAATTATAAATATTTTTTTTTATTATATATACAAAACTATTACTATTTGGATACGCGAATACAACTAATGGGCTTCTACGAGGACCACTTATATATGTACTTTTTATTTTCGCCATTTTATGGCTAGCCCTCTTCCTATAATAATCCGGTTCTGAGCCCAAGCCCAAGCACAAGCACATATATGCCGCCCTCGTCGCGACTCACAATGGAAGCTTCGTAGGCGTTTGCCTGCGTGGCGCATATGTGTCAGCAATTACACCACGTGGACGAGGCATGCATCTTATAAGGCAAATTAGTCTTCCAATTCGACAAACAAGTGTAGTTATTTTCACTATTGAATAGTTTTCTCCTCTAGTTCTTCATAGTCTTAACCATAAAACACAATGTAAGAGACTATAATGCACTAACTACTTGGAAAAAGGTGAATTCCTACTTTCAAGAGAGAATATATATATATATATGGGGCCTTAATCTTTGATCATTGCAAGGCCTTTTTTTCTATATAATTCACAAGTGTACTTCAGTGTTATATAGTCTTCATTACTTTCATCATTGATATTATGATTATGTAAAGGTATTCTCAAGTACAAGTGGAAAGGAAAAGAAAAGATAATTAGTTGTGTTAATACATTTGAAGAACCAAATTCACTTTATTTCATAATAGTGAGAGACTAGGATCCGATTTTTGGTGTGAGTTAACGGTTAGCCTCGCCGTTAATTCGAAGATGAAACGCAAATTATTTGGTAAAACTTCTATCCTCTAACATTAAATGTGCTTATATGGTTAATTAAACTGACTAAGTGTGCTTTATTATTTCTAAAAGTGGAGGAAAACTGTTGCTTTAAAGTTCATAATTTATTCTTGCTGTTTGGACAACAAAGGAAATTGCGTAATCAACTCAACTAAGCATAAGTATCTTCTTTTTATTTTCGTTTCGAATAAAAATCCCAATTATTTACTTTAATTGGGCTTTTATAGTCACTGGCCCACTAACTATTTATTTTGGAAAAATCTTATGCAAGTGTTGAATGATTGAATTTGGGTTCCCTTGTCCAGCCCAATATTTTATGAAATCAACTAGATCTAACTTATTGCATATTCTCCAAGTAAAAATAATAGAGCATATTCTCCAAGTAAAAATAATAGAGCATATTCTCAAGTAAATAATCGTATTATAATAAGCATTTATTTAAACACATGTCCTTTTTTCTACTTGACTTACACATTACTTTAATGATATCTACCATATTTTTTAAGCAAAGAAGTAATCTCAACCAAATGATAGTATAACCAAGTGAATGAAATGAAATAAATAACTTATCATTCTCATTCAATTTTATATTTGGAATTGGTTGTCATAGATAACATCACATGGGGTAGTCAGTGGTCCATTACCATTTAAGGCAAAAATCTATCATTCCAACGACTAAATCAAATATGCAATAAGAATCCCCATTTGATGCAAGAGATATTAGCTGCATAAATAAGATAAGGTGTAAAAGCAGAATATCTCCAAACAGAGTAACAAAAGTTAATTCATTTACATTTTTGCTACTCTCCCTCACCTAATATGTTTTCACCTTAACATTTTTACACCATTCCATCCCTCATGCTTAGCTGCAGTAAAAAATTGGGGCTGTGGTGATCTCTCTCAGGTGGCGACCAACAACTTGCCATCTTTCCCGACGGTCTTGTGCTGGGTGCTGTTGGCAACGGCTTGCATCATCTTGACCACGCTTCTCATGGATGGGCGGTTGACTGGGAGGGGGGATGTGCACTGGAGCCCTATGTTCAGGACCATGCATATCTCCTCCTTGAAGCACGGGTCGAGCCTGGGATCGATCACATGCTCCACGTCCTTCTGATCCACCGTGGTGCAAACCCATTTCACTAAGTCCTTCTCCCCAAACTCCGGATCGATGGGATGCTTCCCGGTCACCAGCTCCAGAATCACAACCCCAAAGCTGTATATGTCACTCTTCTCGTTCACATGAAGCGTGTAACCATATTCTGAAGTGCCAACAAGAAGTACACTTATTACACTCCCAAGAAAGAACCAAAGACAACTTCTAAACTCATTTGTAAACACAACACATAAATTCATTGCAGCATTATTATATGATCACACCATTATAAGCACATTAACTATATCATGGCATCCAAACAACACATTAGTATATCACATATCATCAAAACAATGTTAAAATTTAAAACACAAGATGAAGCAAAACAAAATTGATGAACTACCTGGAGCAATGTAGCCACAAGACCCTGCAATGCCAGACATGGAATGAGTCCCCTTGGCATTGGCATCAACCATCTTCGCCACGCCAAAATCCGCGACCAAAGCCCCAAACTCCGAATCCAGCAGTATATTATTCGACTTGATATCCCTATGAACAATCGCAGGAGCACAATCATGGTGCAAGTAGGACAGCCCATCAGCTGCATCCAATGCGATCTTAAACCTAATCGGCCAATCCAACAAGCCACCTTTCGTGCTGTGAAGAAGATCACCAAGGCTACCATTAGGCATGTACTCGTAAACCAAAAGCTTGCAATCCTTGGTGCTGCAGCAACACCACAACTTGATGATGTTCTTGTGTCTGATCTTCCCCAAAGTCTCAACCTCAGCGTCAAAACCAACATTGCCCTTCTCCAGATCTACACTGTCCTCTGCTGACTTAGACCGCCCCCAGAGCTTCTTCACGGCAACTGCCTCCCCGGTGCTCAAGACCACCTTGTATACCTTGCCGGACGCCCCGGTTCCAATCACGTTGTCCTCATCCAGAGCATCCAATATCTCATTCTCACTGAACCTCAGTTTGTGAAACGACATTAATGTCCATTTTGATCTATCCATGGACCTCTTTGTCGTGCTTAAGTTCCTGTGCTTGAAGTAGAACCACACCGAACCAACAATCAGCACTAATCCAGCAACTATGAAGATTGATCTCAACAGCCATATGTAACTCATTTCCTTGAATCCACCTTTTCCATTGCATAAACCATCAGTATCTCCACATAATCCAGGATTCCCCAAGAAGCTGTCTTTGTACATTTCCTTGGCATACATGGCTGGAATATTGCCGGAGAGGCGATTATTCGACAAATCGAGGCGATTAAGCTTCAGGTTCTGCAATCCAAGAGGGATTTTGCCAGATAACTCATTTCCAGATAAATCGAGATAATTAAGAACAGATAAATCCCCAATTTCATCAGGAATATCCCCAGAAAATCCATTATTTGCCAAATTGAGCTCATTTAACCTCTTCAGAGAACGAATCACCTTTGGAATTTCACCAGATAACCCATTGTTGTGAAGATCAAGCTTCACTAATTGCCCAAGATTCACTATACTACTTGGCAAAGAACCAGATAGCTTGTTATCGTTGATCGAAATCTCCAGCAAGCCATCCAAAACCCCGATCTCGGCGGGCAAACTACCGGAAAAGTAGTTCCCTGACAAAATCAGCAGAGATAAATTGGATGCGGCGGCGATAGTTTTAGAAATACCGCCGGAAAACGAGTTTTCAGCAAGCTCAAGTAGTGAAACGTGTGGAAGCCCCCACAAGCGCTCCGGCACCTCACCGGAAAAGCTGTTGTGCCCTAACCGCAACCGCACTAAGCTACGGCATTCCCCGAGGCTCGCCGGTATTTCGCCGGAAATTGAGTTTTCGATTAACAGCAGCTCCTCGAGAGCCCCGTGGAGACACAAATTCTCCGGCAATGGACCGGAAAACTTATTGGTCGAGACATCAATCCACTTCAACGGCGAGCGTTTACCGAGATTCGGCGGTAACCGTCCAGATAAGTGATTCTGGAACAGCCTGAGCTCGTACAAATTGGGGGAATTAGCAATGGCGTCCGGCAATTGACCTCGCAGGTTGTTCTCGTACAGATTGAGTGACTCGATCGGCAAATCGCAGAGCTCGGCAGGAATGTAGCCGCTCAATTCGTTCATCGACGCGTCAATCCGCCTCAGCGACGTCATGTTTGACCAGCCGGAGCTGGGCAGCTCCCCTGTCAATGAGTTGTTGTAGAGCTCCAGCTGAACTAAGCTCTTCAATTCAGTGAGCGAACTCGGGATCGCGCCGCTCAACGAGTTATACGCCAGGTCCAGATCGGTGAGCCTGCCGAGTCGACTCAGTGTGTCAGGTATCTCACCGATCAAATTCGTCTCAGTCAGCCACAGCACCTCCAGATTAGTGAGGTTGCCGAGCTCCGGCGGGATCCGACCCGGGGAAAACGGGTTGTATGATAGATTTAGCTGCTTCAGTGAAGACACATTCCCGAGAAACGCCGGTATTGTTCCATCCAGCAAATTCTCCACTAATGCGAGCACCTCGAGCTTCTGGAACGTTCCGAAACTTTCCGGAATCACGCCGGAAAAGTTATTCCCGGTCAAATCGAGATACTTCAAATTGGGGAGATCAGCTAAGGTGCGCGGGAGCTCGCCGGTGAGATAGTTCTGCGCCAGATCAAGGTGCTCCAAGGACTGGCACAAAACGACGTCGTCGCGGCGAAGAGTGGAGTTGATGAAGTTATCGTAGAATGAAATGGAAAGCAGGTTTTTGAGGCGGCAGAGAATGGAAGGGAAGGGGCCGGAGAGATTGGAACTGGAGAGGTCGAGCGAGACGACAGAGTCGGTGGCGGGATCGCAGACGACGCCGCTCCATTTGCAGGGAGATGCGTCGCTAGGGTTCCAGTTGGCGAGGACGGAGTTGGGATCGTTGAAGCTGAGCTTGGCTTGATGGAGGAAAAGGCCCTCTTGGTTGAGGCAGAGGATTAGAGGCGAGGACGTGAGGGTGAGGAGGAGTAGGAGGGTAAGGTGGTGCGGCATTTTTCCGGCGGCGGAGATGGGAATGAAGTCGGTGGTTGCCGCCGGAGGAGTTAAAAGTGGGGAATGGAAAGCTGGGAGTGAGAAGTTGGATCAACTAGGCCATGTTTGGTTATTGGTTGATGGATAGGTAGAAATCAATACTCCAAATATCAAATATAAATAGAATCACACAAATTTAATAGTACTGCGGATTTTAAATGAATAAACTCATAAATGTTCATGAAGATTTTATTCAAAGCAGCTATGGAATAAAATTAGCTTCAGTTCAAATTTAATTTACTTTTATCTATAAGGTTAAGAAAAATAACACATGTAATTAACTCTAGTACTATTGTTTGGTCTTGTGACTATAGTAAAGGATTGAATGAACTTCTTTTTTAATATGAGAATCTTTTATCTACAAAACATACAAGTTAAAATTGTACTACTACTACTTAATAGCCATCAGTTCACACATCTACAAATAAATTCATTCCAGAAGGTACTTGAATTAATATAAAAAATATTTCAAATGTATTCACAAGTACTGAAGTTTCAAGTGATACTCCTGGCCTATACACGTGTCATTAGACCTAGACTAAAATTGTTTTTCACTGTATTGGAAATGCCAATTGCCAGCCTTCTGAACCCAAGATTGACCGTAAATACACTGCTTGGGAAAATTGATAAGAAATAGTACTTGCTCTTCTCCTGCAGCTATCTCTAAGGGAAGAGATAAATGGAACAGTGCAAGCAAAATTATGAAAATTTTGTTTGAAAATATGCCTCAATTATTGCTATATGTTTAAATTTTTTTTAAAAAAAGAAGAACTGCTAACATTTTTGTTTGTGCAGTAGCTTTTAGAGGTAAAAACTACACCTGAGGGAGAAGTAGGGGTAAAGTGTTGGAAACGATCAGATTTGTACTTGAGCTAGCTATCTTTACAGTTCCAACAATCACTGTCACTAGATTTTACAGTTTGTCTTTTTCTTCTATATTTTGGTAAGAGTACAAATTTTGTTTCGAGAGGGAGACCGTGTTTTGACTTTTTTTTGTGGATATCAGATTAATTTAGTAGATTATGATATGTTAATTATAGATATGATTTGTCTTTAAATTTTTTTTATGTTGTCTGCTGTTTTTTCTTTTGTAGTGATTTTGATAAGAGTTTTGTTTTTGTCTATATGTTGATTGTTATTTTTATTGCTAACTATGTTGAGAATTGTTTCTTGTGTTGGTTTCATTTGAAATGTTTTTATTTTAGTAACTAATATCATGTGAAAACAGGGAAATTGAGTTTCTTGTATAAAAACCAGTAAAATGAAATTGAAACGGTTTGTCTATCCTCTATAAATTAATAAATAAAATTGCTACAACCATCTTTGTTGGTAATTTAAGGACGTTGAATTTAATTTGTTCTGGAATATTTTTCTGCATTTTTACGTAATTGCGTTACCATAACCATAATAGATTAATAGTCGTCCATTTGTGTCCTTAAATATTAAATAATGTAGGTGAAGTATATAAATTTTCATTCCTAAGTTAATAAATGTTTTCCCCCCATAAATTAAAGATTTCATGCCAATAATGATCTTGTAGTTGCCCAATGAGTCAATGACTAGGGGACAATATCTCAATTTCAATTAATTACATTTAACCAAACATTGTACGAGTAATTAAATTCAAATATCCTCGCGATGAATACTTAGCTACTTTCATGAAAATTAGATACACAATGAATATTCTGACTGCAACGTTACAGCTGCATTCTGCAAACGTGCCGATAATTTGAACGTTTTTTTCCAAGATTATAGGGCAAATAAAAACTAGAGTTATTGTCATAATATAATTGAGTGATGCTAAAATATATTTTAAAACGTTGCTGCCCATACAAAGCTTTTTTATTCACTTTTTAAAAATCTAATTTTGTAAAATGTTTAAAACTGTAAATTAGTTAAATTATTTACCAATAATAAAAGTAACTTAATGAAATTTTATTTTTAAAAAAAAAAATTAAATTATATACTCAATTTATCCCCTAAAAGATCTTGTGAGGGCAGCCACATTGTGGTTACATAGTTTTATTGAGCATAACTAGTCATGATATGAAGGCATCTTTATATGATAAATTACATAATTTACATATATGACCTTCTGCATATTCTTATGAATTTTACACGAAACTATGATCATGCATAATTAAGTCATAATATAACCAAATAATAATTCACATCGAAAATTATGTGGTTCGTGATCAGGAACACCTAAGCAAGCAGCAGTAAATTTGGCATTGAATATTTCAACTAGAAGAAATAAACAGTTAATACTAGTTTTATTATTGCAGGAGTGGAGTAGATGTTGATTTTGCAGAATAATGAATGTGGTAGTTTATGGAGTAGTAGTATTTTAGCTAGCATTTGCTATTCTGTCCGTTTTTTGTTGAGCTCATTAAAAATCAAATTAATATTGTACCGTGGTTCATCCCAAAAAAAAAATATATATCCAGTATTTAAAAAGTCATTCTGCTCTATTTTAATAATAAGAAAATTTGTATAATCATTACTACATTAATGGTGGGAATAATGTGGAGTATGGAAATTGATTGGATTATTAGATCTCCCCGTATCTAATTTCAAGCCAAACTACTTAATTACTCCATATGACTATATCATTTTGGTAGCGGTCGTACTCACTTAAATAATTTTCCATTTTAGATAAATTACCAACACTAGTATTTATATTCAAAATGATTTTATCGACATTTGAGCTATAGAGTCACGAATAAGTTAATAAATAGTCACCAGAAACAAATAAATAATAATTTAATAAATTAAATTCAGATATTCATGATAGCTTGACATCTTTAAATTGGCGTGTATAACTTAAATTAAATAGGTTTCATGAATGCATTTTTCTCCCGTGACTTCAAAGACACATAATAATAGAAGAAGAAATTCTAAAATGTCATAAATATTAAAAGAATATACTAGCATATAATTGCTTCTACTTGAGTTTAGTTCTGATTTGACCTCAAAAATCTTAGAGTAGTTAATTTAAAGTATAGTAGTACTAATTAGGTCTCAAAAATCTTAGAGTAGTTAAGAGATTTGAAGTTTAACACTAACATGGTATCCTCTCAACCAAAAAGGAGAAGTTCTAAAATATTTTCTTTATCCAAATACTAAAGTTCTAGATTTTTTGCAAAATCTATAATCTGGAATCTGGAATAAACTTTTACATGTAAATTTTATATATCAAAAAGCTTGAATAAAATAATACTGCATATTAAAAGCGAAAAGAGTGGAGAGAGAAAATTAATTTTATTTGTATGCTAAAAAGTCACAAACTAACTATTAACTCATATCCAAATCAATCACATGGAATTACAAAAATGAATGAAATTAGCTGCAATTAATTATAAAAATCACCAAATTGTTGTCGAGTTTTCTTTCTCTAGAAAAGGAACAAATAAATATAAATTATTGAGATAGAAAAAGGATAAAGCAACAGCTGGAAAATATTTGATACTAGTTCATATGAATCAAGAAAACCTAGAGAGACAATGATTGATATGGCCACAATTGAATGTGAAATTTGTAAATTGTGACTGGCGTTTTCTATCATTAATGAGCATCACTTCATGGGAGTAGTTGTAAGAAAAAAAAAATCACAAAATGCAAAAATCTGAAAAATATATACAAAAAATAGTAAACAAAAATAAATGGTCATTTGTAGTTTTGATAGCAAAATGAATTTGTGATTTCAAAACCAGAACTTTTAGAGCACAATGATTATCCATTTATGATTTCAGAAAGTAAAGTAGAAATCAATCCATTTTTCACTAGATAAATTTTCAGTTGAAAAACATTGGCCCGCTTTTCTATAATTAGGCCACGAGAAAAAATACTACTCCTACAACTTTTCATACATATTTGTGCATATTACCTTTCCCCCAACATCACCCATATGTAATGTGCCTTCAATTTCATATGTGATATGTCTCCTTATCCCACAAACATATCACAAAATAATAAACATATTTTATATTTTACATAAGTCTATATATGAAGAAAAACACAAAAAATGTTTATTGCTTGAGGTTCATCCATTTGGTAGGGGTCGCCTTTTATTAAAGTGACACAACACAAAATGATGGCCTTCTCCCCACAATCAGTTGTCACTTTATTAGCTTATTTTTATCAACTTTATATCGCCAGTTAGTCAACTTTTAAAACTTAATTAATTAATCATTTTTCACTACATGAAAAAGAATGATCGCACAACTATAAAGCCATTCGAAGATAGTTTGTAATTAATTAGTGGTTTCCCCATCACTAATAATAAAGCCTCTATTCTTTCACGCATTTTATTTTGATAATTAGTTGAACAAACATATGATAACTCCCTAATGTATCATTCCTAACCTTCTAATAAAAAGTTTTTGTTAAAAGTCAAGATACGAATATTTGACAATCTCAATTAAAAAAATTAAACAAACTCATACCCACTGCAGTTTATTAGATAAAAATTTAATTAGAATCTTTGGTGAGAATTGTTGAACAACTAGTAAATATAATGTGCTTAATAATCACAATTAGTTAAAATATAATAATGTAACTTTTTTAGAGAATCAATGATTAAAGTATGATACATAGTTTGTAATTTTAAGATGTCCATCAATAAAATACACATTTATACTTTTCTATTTTCAGTAACTGGACCTCACACTTCAATAACTTCTATACTCTTATTCTACTCATAAAATTAATGTTTATAAAAATATACTCCAATAAAATCTATTTTTAGAGTTACACATAGCTTTGCCAAAACTATTCGAGATTGGACTAACTTCTGTTCTTCATATGTCATCCATTGTCGAGAATGGGCGTCGCACCGCGATCCCATAAATACCTTTCTTTGATCCAGTATTGTGCGTGAGAATCGCTTATGACCAACAATATGGAAACAATGGCGTTGAGCTAATTTTCTAAATATGGTCTGTTTGGGCCTTGGGCACATTTAACGTATTGAATATTTAAATTGGATTGGCCTCAAAACACAGCCCAAGTAAAATGGGTTTATTTCATAAATTTTATTTTATTCTTTTTAAAACATCAATGATTTTTCATTCATCATTAAAATTTATCTCGAAACAATTGCCTAATACTCTTGTAGAAGTGAAAATATATTAATGTTTCACCTTTTATCATTATTTATCTTCAATTTATCTCGGGCAATTTTAATATTTTATAGATCCAAAAGGAAAGACCAAGTTTAATGCCACCATTTATGATAATGTCATGTGGTTCGCGTTTCAAATGTAATGGCAATTCCATATAAAGTATGCTCATAAATAACCGCTAACCATAATTAAACTGAAAGATCCGTCACCAAGCAAAAGCCCCACATTTTAATAATTAGTAAACATTTATAAACTTTGCGTCCCAGCAATATATATAACTGAAATTTAAATTGAATGACTATCATATACACTTTTTTACGCAATATATTATATATATCAACACAAAAAAACAAATATTCCCATGGTGATCTTGCAACTCACATCCCAAAAACGGCAACTTTAGTTGCCAAAGAAATTGAAAAAAAGGTATGGTAATCTTATGGATATTAAAGTCGAAATGATCACCTTTATTGATTATGTTTAAAAAACCCAAAAAAGGCATGCAAAAACCTCACTCAAAGTTAAGCTTGGAGACTGAAATCCAGTTAAAGAAACTGCATTAACTCAAACAAACCTCATGAAAAAGGAAAAAAAATGAAAACTCCCTTTCCCCAAAACGGTGGTGTATTTAATCCGTGATCGTTTTTGTTCCTTGCAAGGCAAAAGATCCTAGCAAATTGGATTTCCTTCCCTTGCAATCCTCACCTATAAACAAACCCCTAAAAAGGAAAGGAATAACAGAAGAACTAATTAATTAGTAGCCATGGAAACTAGGACATCTTCGACTATAGAAATCATGGAGGACGAAGAAGAGAAGGCGCCGTTACTTTCAAACAAAGGGCTGTCGGAAGTAGATAGAAACCTCATCCAACAAGGCATCAGCCAGACGTTCCGAAGCACGGCTTGCCTTGCCAACCTCCTCCCCACCGGCACGGCCCTCTGCTTCCAGGTGATGTGAATTTCTGTCATCATCTAATGATACGCAGTGAACAAATTAATTTCATATAGATTGACGGACATGTCAATCCAAATTGAACTAGTACTACTACTATTATTTAATATACTTGCGTTCAAATATATTCATTTATGTGCATTAATTAATCGAAGTCAAATCTTAATTAATTAAAGCCGAATATTCTGATCAAGTCCATATATGATATATATATAAATCATTGACAGGTGCTGGCGCCAATATTCACAGGCGGAGGCAAATGCGGCGCGGCAGGCCAGGCCATGACGGGAGCGCTGGTGGGGCTGTGCGCGTTGTCGTGCGTGCTACTGAGCTTCACGGACAGCGTCCAGGACAAGAAGGGGAACGTTTACTACGGCTTCGCGACGTTAAGAGGCATGTGGATCATGGACGGGTCGGTGAGTCTTCCGCCGGAGATCGCCGTCAACTATAAGCTGAGGTTTATCGACTTCGCGCACGCGCTGATGTCTCTGGTGGTGTTCGCGGCGGTTGCGATGTTCAATGAGAGTGTGGTGGAGTGCTTGTGGCCGGCGCCATCGCCGGGGACCAAGGAGGTGCTGGCGGCGCTGCCGGTGGGGATCGGGACGGTGGGAAGTATGTTTTTCCTTTCTTTTCCGACCACGCGACATGGCATTGGCTTTCCCCTCTCTTCTACTTCAACGTAATGCCCCTTTTTTATTCTCCATTTTATACATTCCAAACATAATTTATTAAAGGCTAGTAATTTTTTTATACTCATATTTGTTTTTTTTATTGACCTTTTGTAAACTTTTGTAATTGTAAACGTTGTCTCCTTGAGCTTGCATCCGAGTTTAGTCGAGGATGCTCCCAGCCCAAATGATATCCATGCATTGGATAGCAAGCACCATATAGGACGTGACCAAGGTAATGCGGAGGATGTATTCCCCTCGAGTGGTCCCCTGTCCAGCTGGAAGGAGGTGCTCCTTGGTGCCAGCAAGACTTAATCAATTTGGATAAGGAGAAAAAAATATGTTTCTGTTATTTTATTTTGTTTGGTAGTGTATTAGGGTTTAGCCTATTAGGATTCTAAGTCCTTCTGTGACCATGTATTTAAACAAGTTTTTGTAACATTGTTACTTAACGTGAAAATACTAGTTCACCTTTCTCAACCTAGCCTTTCTCTACAAGTTTTCATGGTATCATCGCAGTAGATCCTTGGACCTACTCCTGCCACTTGTCTCTTTCCCTAAAAATGGCTGATGGAAATGCCTCTGAATTCTCTTTTGCCACTCTCACTCAACCACAAAATCAGCTTCAAATCACACCCCTATTTCCCTATTCTCACCCTATCTCCCTCAAACTCTCAGACGACAATTTTCTAATGTGGCGTCAACAAGTGCTGGCCACTGTTCGGGGCTATGGCCTAGAGCCCTTTCTTGATGGGTCAGTCTCAGTTCCTTCTCAGTTCGTGACTGCTGATGCTACTTCTACCTCCGTGCAGCCTAATCCGGCCTTCCTCGCTTGGCACAGGCAAGATCAACTCCTCTCCTCCTGGCTTCTAGCTTCTCTATCAGAAAGCTCAATGGTTCTTGTTGTTGGCCTCACCACCAGCAAAGATATCTGGAATGCTCTCTCTACTCGCTACGCCAGCCAAAGCAAAGCCAAAGTCATGCAGTACAAGCTGCTCCTTCAGACATTCAAAAAGAACTCTCTTCCTATGTGCGACTATCTCGGCAAAATAAAATCCTACTGTGATTTTTTGGGATCTGCCGGCTGCCGCATTCTCGATGAGGACCAGATCCTCCACATTCTCTCGGGTTTGGGACCCGAGTATGACCCAGTCATGGTCACCATTTCCTCTAGTGCTGATCGTTGGACGGTTCCTGATGTTGCTGCTCTTCTACTCAGCTTCGAAACGCGGCTGGAGTCCTCTCGCAATCCACCTATTAATGTTGATGGCTCCCAGCCTGCTGCTAACTTCGTTCACTCTACTGACCAGCGCCGAGATATCTCCACCCGTGGGGGTCGAGGTTTTTCCAACCGTGGTGGTCCTTTTCGTGGTCGTGGTGGTCGCAGCGGCCGTGGAGGCAAGCTCGTTTGCCAACTCTGTCAAAAACCCGGCCACTCTGCAGATCGCTGCTGGCACCGTTTTGATCAAAGCTATGGGCAGGCACCTCCACTCCGTTCTCTAACTCCTGCTCATCCACAGCCTACTGCCAACTTCGCCCAGGGACGAGGCCTTCTCCCATCTCCTTCTGTCCAGCCCCAATCAGAGTTCAACTTTGATGTAGCCTCTTCCTCTTCTTGGTATCCGGACTCAGGGGCTACACATCATGTCTCTAATGATCTAGCCAATCTCAACTCTGGCTCTGAATATGTTGGTGGTAAGTCCTTGCAACTTGGTGACGGGAAGAGTGTTCCAATCACTCATGTTGGCACTTCTCATTTCCATTCCTCCTCTTATCCTTCTCGTTCATTATTCCTCAATAATTTGCTGCTTGTTCCTCAAATTACCAAGAATCTGATGAGTGTCTCTCAATTTGCTCTTGATAATGGAGTTTTCTTTGAGTTTCATCCTACCTTTTGCCTTGTTAAGGATCAGGTCAGCAAGGTTCCAATCCTCAAGGGCATCCTTGATCGGGGACTATACAAGTTCATCCTCCACAAAAGCACTCTCAACACATCTTCCAAATCTTCCACTCCATGTTTCTCAAATTCAATCAATAGCAGATCCTGCTCAGTTGCTGCTCTTACTCCTTTCCTAGAAGTGGTTCCTGATGCCCCTGCTCCTTCTGCTCTACATATAGCCACACCCTCTGCTGCTCTTAGCTTAGAATTATGGCATAAAAGACTTGGTCACTGTACTCTTGATGTAGTCTCCAAAGCTTTGCAAAGCTGTAATATTCCCTTCATTTCAGTGAAATCAAAAGTTTTATGCAGTCCATGTTGTGTTTCCAAGAGTCATCGCTTGCCTTATTTTCCTTCTAACACTGAATATTCTGCCCCTCTACAACTCATTCATAGTGATTTATGGGGTCCTTCCCCTGTAACTTCAAGGAATGGATTTAAGTACTATGTTACCTTCATTGACCACTTTAGTAGATTCACTTGGCTGTATCTTTTGAAAACCAAGACTGAGGTTCATTCCGTCTTTAAACATTTTAAAGCCCTTGTAGAGAATCAACTCAATCTCAAAATAAAAATTTTGCAGAGTGATTGGGGAGGGGAATATCGAAGCTTAACCAAATTCCTTCATGATGAGGGTATCCAACACAGACTCTCTTGTCCATACACCCCGCAACAGAATGGACTTGCTGAACGCAAGCATAGACACTTATGAGTTGGAGTGCACCTAATAAAAATATTCTGTATAATGTAGAGACACATTATTAACCTATATTTAATCTCAAGCATGCAAGCATTTTATAATTAACTGAAATCAAAACGACTGTTGAAAAAAATTCAATCAAATTAAGTCACCCACATTGTCTACACCAAAACAAAACTACAAAACTACATGTTTCAGTACAGTTCATTCACACAACCAAGATTTCATTCATGTTCAAAAAAGCCAAGAGTTCATTCATTGTTTATGGTTTCATGTACTCCACAACCATCTTCTCCACATCTATCGGTCCTCTCTTTTTTGCCTCCTCGAACTGATGTGAGACAGTACTTAACACACAATCAAAGGCCATGTTTTCGTTGTTATACATCATTGCTTTACAATATTTGGCACGAGAAGCTGCAAAGACTTTCGTTCCCATATGACGCATTGTATAAAAGCCACAATCTGTTGTGTCATCTTTTGTACTCCATTTCAGCTCTAGAACATTCACTTTTGCTTTTCGGGCGATTTGTCTGTAGCTAGAACATTTACCAAAACTACAAAAAAAGAGAGTATTTCCATCATGATAACCAACGCTGCAATATTGCAAATGATGCACTGCAATCTATAATCAACAATACTGCAATATTGTAAATGATGCACTGCAATATTTGGTGATAAACAATACTGCAATATTGTGAATGATGCACTGCAATATATAATCAGCAGTATTGCAATATCTAACAATCAATAATTCAATATATAATATGGAAATCTGCAAGATGTATCGCAATACCTAAACCTCATTGTACAGATTGTGTTTCAACTTCATTCATGTTATTGCTGCTTTCTTCAATCTCTTATTCATTCATATTCCGTTCACTATTACTTGTTTCAACCTCATCCTCATCTGATTCAGTTCTTGTTCTCATTCTTGTCATTATAATTCTTCTATCACAACATTAAACCAAGAACATCAATCAAATATCATCCATCATACAAATAATATCCAAAAACATTCAGTGTCTACATTTTAACAACTAATCAACAACCAAATCATCCACAAATCGAGATTAATTGAGTAAAAATCGATGGCACATCAACCAAAATCGATGGTTACAGTTGCTCACTATCTAGGGTTTCCTAACCGAGCAACACCTCACAAATCGTGATTAATTATGTAAAAATCTATGGCACATCAACCAAAATTGATGGTTACAGTACATCAACCAAAATTTCAAAACATCAAATTAAAATTTCGCTGATCTAAGGTTTCCAAAACATCAACCTGAATTTTGCAAAAACCTCAGATCCAAACATTAAACAAGGCATAAATTGAATGAATAATACTTAAATCTCACAGCAACATCAAGGAAACATGAACAAAAATCAATAAACACATACATAAATTTGCATACACAAACGGAGTAACATTCTCGAAACCTATTCCGATCAACACCAAACGGAATCAATTTAACATACCTTGTGAACTGATTTCACCATTTAGCTGTTGTAGGCGTTCGAAATTCCAGAAGTTAGTCGTAAATCACGCGATTCACGGTGTAGTTGTGGCTGAAAATCGAAGTTTCACGGTGTAGAGGCGGAGGCGGCGGGATTTAGTGGATCAGGGTTTCGATTTGTGAATATGGATGCGGCGGAATGGGAGCAATCGCTGTATGGTAGAGAGAGAGTCGGATTTGGAGAGTGACGCTGTTTTTGGGGGATATCCCCAATTTGATTCTGTTTGGAATGACTAAAATGCCCCTGACAGCAATTTCGTATACACTAGACAGCGATCTCAATTCTGTTCGCTAAATTCAATCTTGAGCGTTGGATTTCCGGATCTAAGGGTGTATATTGGTGGTATGGTGTCACTATAACTATGGTGGCACCCTAGTGTATATATCTATATATATAAACTAAATCTAAGAGCTATACTTGTCTACCACAACTCACAATATTTTATTCCTACTATATAAGAGTGAAAAGGAGGATTAAGATATGGAGTTCTTTCTACATAGATATGGAAAATAGAGAGACGTAAAAGAAAAATTTTCTTTTCAGGATTTACAACGATAAAGAATGCAACCGCAGAGTTCAAATCATGCAAAAGACACAAATATGACCCGAGCTCAACAATAATGCAGAATGAAGAGAGAGAAAAAGAAGCAAGATGATATGGAGTAGTATTAAAAAAACAGGGCATATATGAAAACTAAGTCGATTGTTACAGAGCACGGTATTTTATTCATCAAGATGATATATTCAAAATAGTAGCACTAAATCTTATTCAATTTTAAAGTCACACATATTATTCTAAAATGGCCAGGTTACGAAACATGTTAGCAGTGGTGCGTCTCATAACATCAAATAGAGTAACAATTATATTGGTCACTCAAGTGAGGTGTAGGTGAGCCGGATCACAGGGGATTAAAACCATCTATTGGGTGTGAGTATATAAACTCACACACTTGTGTGTGCAGAATAGAATTTTACGCAAAATACATTTGAGAGTTCACTGTGGAAGGAGCTAAGAGTGTGTCTCAGTCAAGAAGAAGATTGGGAAGGGGATCTTGGTGATCGGTTGATAGCTCGATCAGTGAATTGTTTCTCGCATTGGTTAGTAAACTCATCTACTGCGTTTTAGTTGAGTTTAGCTTAGATTCTTGTGGGAATTGTATGTGTAGATTCTGCTCTTGTGCGCCTCTGTAAATCTCGTCTCATCATCAATAAATTTGCTTGAGTTTTCCCGTGGATGTAGGCCACATTGGCCGAACCACGTAATTGGTGTGTTGTTGATTCTTGATTTCAATTCTTGCTTAGTATAATTGTCGATTGCGGTATTTGTTGTTCACAAATTGGCGCCGTCTGTGGGAAGCGAAGTGTGCAATTGATGATGGCAGCTGGTCGATTTGATTTCGAGAAATTCACGGGTAAAAATGATTTTGGTTTATGGAAAGTGAAGATGAAAGCCATGCTTGTGCAGCAAGGGTTATGGGAGGCGATGAAATATGAGGAGCCGGATAAATCTGCGAATCTTGAGGATAAAACAGTGATCAAGAAAATCGATATGATGGACAGAGCGCACAGTGCGATAATGCTCAGCCTTGGTGATCGAGTATTGAGGGAAGTGTGCAAGGAGAAAACACCATCTGCGGTTTGGAAGAAACTTGAATCGATATATATGACGAAGTCTCTTGCGAATAGATTGTTCTTGAAGCAAAGGCTATACTCGATCAAGTTTCTTGAGGGAAAAGGAATCATGGAACAATTGGATGATTTTGTGAAAGCAGAGGATGATCTGGAATGTGTAGATGGAGAAATAAAAGATGAAGATAAGGCAATCATGCTACTAAATGCACTCCCAAAGAGTTTTGATCAACTCAAGGATGCTATCTTGTATGGAAGGGATAGCTCACTCACATATGAAGAGGTTGTTACTGCTCTAAAAGCAAAGGATTTCCAGAAAGGTTCTGTGACCAAACCTATTGATCAAGCAAGTGAGGCTCTCAATGTTAAGAGCACAGATAAAAAGGGCACTAAGAAAAAATGGCAGAAGCAGAAGGGCAAGGCTGAGAAAAAGGATGAAAAAGAAACAAGGTCTTGCCATTATTGTAAGAAGCCTGGACATCTAAAAAAGAATTGCTACTCATGGAAAAGAAAGAAGGAAGAAGAGTCAGAAGGGCAGAATACAGCTGATATCACTCAGGTTTTGGAAACAGCTCATGCTCTGAATGTGGGAGAATTTGATATCAGTGAGCAATGGATTATGGATAGTGCCTGCAGCTTTCATATGTGCCCCAAATTAGAATGGTTTCACAATATGCAACACTCCACAGGTTCTGTGCTACTTGGCAACAATCAGATATGTAGTGTCAAGGGAATGGGAAATATAAGGCTCAGAATGAAAGATGGATCAGCAAAGATCCTCACTGAAGTGAGATATATTCCTGAAATAAAGAGGAATTTAATCTCTTTAGGGGCTCTTGACAGCAAGGGTTATTCTTTTCTTTCCTCAGATGGTTTGATGAAGGTTATGAAAGGATCTGAGGTTGTCATGATAGCCAAAAGATGGAATAGCTTGTATTATTTGGAAGCTGAGGTTATTTCTGATGAGCTAAATATGATAAAGAAAGTAGATGGAGACATATGGCATCTCAGACTTGGGCATGTTTCAATGGATGGAGTCAATCAGCTCATTAAAGGTGGAATTATAGAAGCAGACAGTAAAATGGTCTCCAGAGAATGTGAAGTGTGTGTGCTGGGGAAAAGTAAGAAGCAAGTCTACCCTGCTGGAAAACACACTTCACAATCAGTGCTTGATTATGCACATAGTGACATTTGGGGGCCGGCTCAAACCAACTCAGTGGGTGGATGTAGATATTTCCTTTCAATAGTGGATGACTACTCTAGAAAAATATGGTTGTACATTATGAAGGAAAAATCTGATGCATTCAGCAAATTTAGAGAATGGTGCACAGAAGTTGAAGTTGAGAAGGGATCTAGTCTGAAATGCCTCAGGACAGATAACGGGCTGGAGTTTCTTTCCCATCAGTTTGATGATTTCTGTAAATTGAAAGGGATAAAGAGACATAGAACAGTCCCCAACAACCCTCAACAAAATGGAGTAGCCGAAAGAGCAAATAGAACTATTCTAGAGAGGGTTAGGTGCATGCTAATATCTTCAGGAATGTCTCACAAGTTCTGGGGAGAAGCAGCATCTACTGCAGCTACTTTGATGAACAAATGTCCTGTTGCATCTATAAACAATGAGACTCCAGATTTTAGATGGTATGGGCACCATGGGAACTACACAATGTTGAGGCCTTTTGGATGTAGAGCATACTCACATATCAGGCAAGGGAAGCTTCAACCAAGAGCTCTCAAGTGTGTATTGTTGGGATACCAGAAAGGAGTGAAAGGTTATAGGCTGTGGTCAATGGAGCCAGGTAACCAGAGAGTGGTGATTAGTCGAGATGTTGTTTTCAGAGAAAAAGAAATGCCCTATAAGGAAGTTGAAGGAAGCAAGAGCTCAATAAACTCAGATGCTCAAGTTGAGGTGGAGCTTCTGGAAGGTCATGGCCATCAGGAATTGGCTGATGAGGAAGAAATCTCAGAAGCTGAAGAGCAGGTTTATGAAGTAAGTGATGATGAAGGTGGAGCTGCAGGGGAAACTAATCTTCAAAGTTATAAGCTAGCCAGGGACAGAGAAAGAAGAAAAAATGTCAAAAGGCCAGCTAGGTACAACAATGCAAGCTTGGTGTACTATGCGTTTTGTGCAGCTGAAGAGGTGGAGTATACTGAACCAAGCACTTACAAGGAGGCAGTAGGTTCAAGAGACAAAGATAAATGGGTCAAGGCTATGCAAGATGAAATAGACTCATTGTTGAAGAATAAAACCTGGATTCTAGTTACCAAAAAATTGATGCAGAAGATAATTGGCTGTAAATGGATATTTAAGAAAAAGGTGGAGGCATTAGATGGTGATAGAATCAGGTATAAAGCCAGATTAGTGGCAAAAGGATACAATCAGAGAGGGTGGGATTGACTACAACGAGATATTTTCCCCAGTGGTTAAGCACAGTTCCATCAGACTTCTTATGGCATTGGTTGCAAGGAATGATTGGGAATTACACCAGTTAGATGTGAAAACAGCATTTTTACATGGTGAGCTCGAGGAAAGCATATTCATGGAGCAGCCAAAGGGATTTATCAAGCCAGGAGATGAGGGAAAAGTTTGCTTATTGAAGAGAAGTATCTATGGCCTTAAACAATCTAGCAGGCAGTGGAATCTGCAATTTGATCACCATATGAGGAATATTGGCTTTGAAAGTTCCAAGTATGACAGCTGTGTGTATATGAAGAAGAAAGATGGGAAATCAGTAGCTTTCTTGCTTTTATACGTGGATGATATGTTAGTTACTGGATCAGATATCAATGAGATTGAGAGAGTGAAGTATGATCTCAAATGCAGGTTTGAAATGAAGGATTTGGGAGAAGCAAAGAGGATTCTGGGTATTGACATCATTAGAGACAGAAAAAGAAGGACTCTATGGCTAAATCAGCAACATTACATTGAAAAGCTGCTGAGAAAGTTCCAAATGAATGAGTCCAGGACTGTTTCCACACCATTAGGGCAGCAGTTTCAGCTGTCTGCAAGTCAGAGTCCCAAATCTGCAGAGGAACATGAACTGATGAAAAAGATACCTTATGCTAATATCATTGGAAGTATAATGTATGTGATGATTTGCACAAGGCCGGACCTTGCTCAAGCAGTTAGTCTCACCAGCAGGTACATGAGCAATCCAGGAAAGGTCCATTGGCAAGCTCTAAAGTGGTTGTTGAGGTATCTCAGAGGAAGCTCAGAACATGGAATCATGTACAAAGGAAGTGAAGATCAGACCAGAGATTGCCTTGAAGGATTCTGTGACTCAGACTATGCTTCAAACAAGGATAACAGGAAGTCTCAGACTGGGTATATTTTCACTATGTATGGGTCAGCAGTCACTTGGAAATCAAACCTACAATCTGTGGTGGCATTGTCTACGACCGAGGCAGAATATATAGCCTTAACTGATGCTGTAAAAGAAAGTTTTTGGCTGAAGGGGATCATGGAAGATCTTGGGGTAATGCAGAAAAAGGTGGTGGTGAATTGTGATAGTAACAGTGCCATCTGCTTGTCTAAACACCAGACATTTCATGATAGAAGCAAGCACATCGATGTGCGTCTGCATTTCATCAGAGATGAGATTGGAAAAGGAACGATAGAGGTGAGAAAGATAGCTACTGAGCACAATCCGGCAGATGCTCTTACCAAAGTGATACCAGCTTCAAAGTTTGTCTATTGTATGGAGCTGGTGAATGTTCTCAGGAAGTGATGGAACAGGGACTTGGAAAATCAGGACAACAAGACATTGATGTTTGATACGAGGTGGAGATTTGTTAGCAGTGGTGCGTCTCATAACATCAAATAGAGTAACAATTATATTGGTCACTCAAGTGAGGTGTAGGTGAGCCGGATCATAGGGGATTAAAACCATCTATTGGGTGTGAGTATATAAACTCACACACTTGTGTGTGCAGAAAAGAATTTTATGCAAAATACATTTGAGAGTTCACTGTGGAAGGAGCTAAGAGTGTGTCTCAGTCAAGAAGAAGATTGGGAAGGGGATCTTGGTGATCGGTTGATAGCTCGATCAGTGAATTGTTTCTCGCATTGGTTAGTAAACTCATCTACTGCGTTTTAGTTGAGTTTAGCTTAGATTCTTGTGGGAATTGTATGTGTAGATTCTGCTCTTGTGCGCCTCTGTAAATCTCGTCTCATCATCAATAAATTTGCTCGAGTTTTCCCGTGGATGTAGGCCACATTGGCCGAACCACGTAATTGGTGTGTTGTTGATTCTTGATTTCAATTCTTGCTTAGTATAATTGTCGATTGCGGTATTTGTTGTTCACATATAACATGCCAAAACAATCTAAGTTTCTATTACCTTTGATTCAATTGCCAAAATGTGTTCAACAATATTTTAACATTACATATATGCCGGTAACTCAACGAATAAACGATATACGAATCCATACTCCAGAAGTCTTAAAACTCTATACTTACTCATTTTCTAGGCATAATATTGTTATAGAAGCGAAGAGCTACCCCGATAATCCTCCCGTTGCACGATCGGTTCTTCAATTTTCCCAAAAACGCGAGAAATGTAGAAGAACCATAGGCTTGAGGTAGAGGAAATGGAGACTGCCGATTTCTTTTTCCAGAATCAGGAGTGAGGACTTGTCTTATGTATAGAAATGACCTCTAGACAATATTTTAATATTTGTGGTTGCATGCTATGACAAATGGCATTATAACATTAATCTATAATCCTCTTAAAGTCTCTAGAATTATTTTTATTTCCAAGAATAACATTTGGAGTAAAAAAAATGTCCATCACCATAGAATATTTCGTTCCCTACAAATCCATTAAAAGAATATAATTTATTTTATGTGAATTCAGCAAAACCTCTAAATTCAGTGATTTTATCTACTATTCTGTAGTCGGAAAAGTAATTCTGTCTAAACCCGTTTTTTAGGATGTTACAGGGATGATACCTGATGCGACAGAAAAAAATCCCTTGCCCCCAGGAAGAGAGTATACCTAAGAAGGAATTGAAAACACTTCCGCCGGGCCTCAAGTA
Organism: Salvia hispanica; assembly: GCF_023119035.1. Taxonomy (NCBI): domain Eukaryota; kingdom Viridiplantae; phylum Streptophyta; class Magnoliopsida; order Lamiales; family Lamiaceae; genus Salvia; species Salvia hispanica. Next base: position 19,531,234 of record NC_062965.1, read on the forward strand.
TGCATATCTGTAGGAAAATGAGACGTTCCCAGTCATTGTCAACAACAACTTGACCGAGGAACAGGAAGATCAAGTACTGTAAGTGATCAGAAGAAACAAGAAAGCCATGGGATGGATTCTCTCAGACCTAGTAGGAATTAGTCCCGATCTTTGCATGCACCATATCAGATTGGAAGAAGGTGCAAAGGCCCATAGGGATCCGCAACGGAAGCTAAATCCGAACATGAGGGAGGAAGTTCTTAAAGAGGTTTGAAGCTGCTGTCTCTAGGCATTATATACTCCATCCCAGATAGTGAATGGGTCAGTCCAGTCCACATGGTACCCAAGAAGTCAGGGATACAAGTGGTCAAGAATGACAAAAACGAATTGGTGCCCACTCGACTGGTGACTGGATGGAGAATGTGTATTGACTATCGGAAGTTGAATGAAGCCACTAGAACCCTTCATTGATCAGATGCTAGAGAGGCTGGCCGAAAAATAATATTTTTGTTTCCTTGACGGATACAGTGGGTATTTCCAGATCAATGTAGACCCCGAAGACCAAGAGAAGACAACTTTTATATGCCCGTTTGGCACATACGCGTACAGGAGAATGCCATTTGGATTGTGCAATGCGCCTGGTACCTTCCAGCGTTGCATGATAAGTATCTTCTCAGATCTACTGGAGGTGTGTATTGAGATTTTCATGGATGATTTTACTGTGCATGGGAATTCTTGTGATTCCTGTTTAGCCAACCTAGACCTTGTACTAAGGAGATGTCAGGAAAAGAATTTGGTTCTGAATTTTGAGAAGTGCCACTTCATGGTGCCAGAGGGAATCGTCCTAGGCCATGTAGTCTCGGAGAGGGGTATACAGGTGGACAAAGCAAAGGTTGAAGTGATTTTGAAGTTGCCTTATCCTACGAATTAGAAAGAAGTCAGAGGATTCCTAGGGCATGCAGGATTTTATTGAAGATTCATAAGGGACTTCACGAAAATTGTTCAGCCACTTACTCATCTTCTACACAACGATGTTGAATTCGTCTTTGGCGAAGATTGCAAGAAAGCATTTCAATTACTGAAAGACAAGCTTATCTCTGCTCCAATAATCAGGGCGCCCGACTGGAATCATCCGTTTGAAGTCATATGTGATGCGGGCGATTTCGCAGTAGGAGAAGTGCTGGGTCAAAGAATCGATGGGAAGAGTTATGTGATTTTCTATTCGTTAAAGACTCTTAATCAGGCTAGAAAAAACTACGATACCACGGAGAAGGAAATGTTAGCTGTTGTGTATTCATTTGAGAAATTCTGACCGTACTTACATGCGCCGAGGGTGATTGTTTTCACAGATCACACAGCTATAAAGTACTTACTGGCGAAGAAGGAGTCTAAGCCAGGGTTAATCCGATGGGTGTTACTTTTGCAGGAGTTTGATTGGGAGGTAAGAGATAAGAAGGGTACAGAGACAAGGTGGCCGATCATCTGAGTTTGATATTTCAAGGGGATACGGACGAAGCCATACCTGATGCCTTCCCCGAGGAACATCTTTACTACCTAGGGGAATCTGCTAGATTCATCAGCTGGGAAGCAGTACTGGCAGTAACCGGCCCAAGAGAATCTAATAAAGGGAAATATCCACTGAATACAGAACCATGGTTCGCCGACCTAGCTAACTACTTGGTCACAGGAGAGATGCCGAGTTCACAAGAAATTTCCCAGGCCCAGAGGATGAAGTTGAAAAGCGAGGCCAAGTACTACTTTTGGGACGACCCTTACTTATGGAAGATGTGCTCCGATCAAGTAATTAGAGGCTGTATTCCGGAATAGGAACAGAAGGACGTGCTTAACCACTGCCATGCCCTGACGTGTGGAGGTAACTTTGGACCTAGGAAGACTGCTAGGAAAGTTTTAGACAGTGGATTCTACTGGCCAATGTTGAACAAAGATTCCTTCGAATTCTGTCAATGCTGCGAGAGATGCCAGCAAGCGGGAGGAATTTCAAGTAGGGATGAAATTCCCCAAGTACTAGTAATCGTCTACGAGATCTTCGACGTGTGGGGGATGGACTTTATGGGACCGTTCCCATCTTCCTATGGTAACACTTATATATTGGTAGCGGTGGATTATGTGTCCAAATGGATAGAGACTAAGGCTACACCTACCTGTGAATCGAAAGAAGTAGCAAATTTTCTGAAGGCAAATATTTTCAACAGGTATGGAGTACCTCGAGCTATAGTCTCAGACCAAGGAACACACTTCTGCAATTGCACCATTGAAGCATTGATGAGAAAGTATGGTGTCCACCATAGGTTATCTACACCTTACCACCCTCAGTCTAATGGCCAGGCGAAAATTTCTAATAGGGAAATCAATGCAATATTGGAAAAGACTGTTAATCCTTCAAGGAAGGATTGAAGCAGGAGGCTCGGTGATGCATTGTGGGCCTACAGGACTGCATTTAAAACTCCTATTGGAATGTCGCCTTACAGATTGGTCTTTGGAAAAATGTGTCATTTACCCGTGGAAATAGAACACAAAACCTATTGGGCAATCAATGAGATGAATATGAAGGCACAGACCTGTGAAGAAGAGAGGAAGCTGCAACTGCAGGAACTGGAGGAACTAAGGCTGGAGGCATTTGATTCAGCAATGTGGTACAAGGAGAGAACAAAACTCTGGCATGACAAGAACCTCCGGGTCAAGGAACTGCAAGTTGGGCAGAAAGTACTCCTTTTATTTTCTTTTTCCTAAAATAACTTCCCTAAAAAAACTAATTAACTTCCCTCACCTAAAATTATTTTCTCATAACTCACCATTCCCAACCTTTTCTTTCTCTCTCTGCAGATCCGAGACCCATCAAACCCACCGCCATTAACCACCGCCGTACACAAGGATGCAGAGAAATCCGATGCCTCGCTCAGCCCGCGGGAAGAACCCACCGAAAGGAAAGACCACGAAGAAGGTGGCGGAGGCGACGAGTTCGATTCCCATGGCAGAGAAAACACCCACGCCGCCACCAGAAGAAAACCCCACTCCGCCGGAAGTTCCACCGCAGCCCATACCGACTGAAGTGCAACCACAACAAAACATCGGACAAGACAATCCCGCCGAGGCTAAATCCGACGAAGCGGAACCGGATCCCGAGGAAATCATACAAGAATTCATGAGGAAGTATGGGAAGGGGCCGAAGGCGAGCAAATTCTTCGCACAAATGTCGGAGGCATGCCGGAAACAAGAAGAGGTAATTCCTGCCCTAACCCCACTTACAATTCCACCAAGACCCCAAACCTTAATCGAGACACCCACTGCACAAGCCTTACCCACACACACAGAAAACCCCCAAATTTTACCCAAAATCCTAACCCAGGAGACGAACCCCCCACATACGAGTCGTCAAAAAGAAACTGAGCCCCATGCCGAACCCTCTGTAAATGAAGAAGAAACTGAAGAGGATGAGGGTGATAGGATGGAGACGGAGGAATCAGAGAGAGAGGAGGGAGGGGGTAGTCGAGGTGAGCAAGAAGAAATACCGGATGTAGAGGCCGCTGGGTCAGGGGACGAAGGGGAAAAAGAGGAGGGTGAAGATGGTGGGGAGGGTGACAAAGTAGAGGAAGTGGAGCAAGAAGAAATAGGGGATGTGGAAGA
>NC_062965.1:19534957-19575091 GCF_023119035.1 Salvia hispanica
ACGATATTGGTGTTTGCAACAAACACACACCATGGAGGAAATCGAAGAACATTCATAGCTTACACTCAGGCAATTCATCGACATTTAATGCAGAAACTTTAATCGACATAATCATGCTTTTCGAAAATTCACTATTAATTCGTTCCAAAGTAGTACCAATTGCTGGAATCATTCTCAGAGATTAACATGCAATACATGTCTAATAATGTTGATAAAATAAACGAAATCAAACTTAATCACATCGTCGATTAATCCGAAGAAGGGCTGGTTGTCTTTAAAATGCAATGGTACCAATGAACTTTAATTGGATTTGTAATTATATTGACTTTTGGGAGCCAATGGCCCAAAAACAACAATCAAGACGTACTATGAAACCCTTCACATTTAAAATTTCAGTTAACAATCTGATTTACTATAATTAATCTAAGCCAATCTAGCACTAGATGATCAGATAGCATTGTTGAGGTCCGTCTCCAACTCATCGATCAGCTTAGCCTTCAGCAACTCAGAAGCTTCTCGAACTTTCCTTCTATCCCAAAACCCAACCACCACTCCATTCCATATTTCCTCACCAGGAACGCATCCATCAACAACCATCTCCTCCAGAACCCGAGCAGCCTCGTGCAAATCTCCTTTCTTGCAGCAGCATTGTATAAGAGACTCAAAGGTTCTTGCCTCAACCGATATGCCTCTACTACGCAAGCTCCGGTAGAGAGGAAAAGCCTGGCTATGGCTACTCAAGCTACAAAGACCTTGCACCACTCTATTGTGAATTCGAACATGAAGGCCCCAAGTTACTCGATTTGGAGTTATCCCGGAAAGAGACATCTCATCGAGGAAATTTGCTGCTTCGTGGAACTTCCCCACCTCACAGAAGCCATTGATCACTTTCGAATACAATCCTGCATCAGGCTTCAAGTCTTGAAGCTTCATTCTATCAAGAATCTGAACCATTTCTTGGATTTTACCCTCCTTGGAGAGCCCATTTATCAAGGAACTGTAAGTGATGGAGTTTGGAACTAGGCCCTTTCGCGCCATCCTCTCCATTAGCTCGATGGCCTGCAGCGAATGCCCATTCTTGCATAGGCCATCGATCAGAGAGCTGTAAGTGTACACATTCGGGTCCACGCCTTTCCTCTTCATCTCCTTGAAGAGCTCCATTGCATCGGAGAGCTTGTTCGACTGGCACAAGCCGTGTATCAGGCAGCTGTAGGTGAAGACCGAAGGCGCACAGGCGTTCGCCTCCATGTCGATGAGAAGCTCCTTCGCCTCGAGAATCCTGCCGCCTCTACACAGCCCATTGATCAAGGTTCCATAAGTGTAGGAATCGGGAGTGTGGCCACGCTTGGGCATCTCCTTGAAGATCTTGAAAGCTGAATCCATAGTTCCACTGCTCTTGCAGAGTGCCTTGATCAGAACATTAAGCGAGGGGACGCTTGCCGGAATCCCCTGCTTCCTCATGTAACGGTAAAACGTGAACGCCATTTTCAAGTGGCTTTCGTCGACCAGAATGGAGAAGACTGTTATGTAAGTTCTCGCGGTCGGTTCGCATTCGAAGTCCTTCATCTTTCTGAAAATCCTGACTACTTCGAGGGGCTTGTGAACTCGGCCGTATGCTCTGCAGATGGAGAGGAATATATCTTCGTTTGCATTGCAATTCTCTAGCTTCATTCGGGCGAGCATTTCCTCGGCGTGATGGAACTTGTTGGCGGAGAGGAGTCGCCGGATCATGAGGCCGAATGTGGTTTGGTCGTGGCGGAAGCCGTTGGAATATTCGGCGGTGGCTGATTCGAAGACGGAGATTGCTCTGTCCAAGTCTTTCTCTGCTTGCATCAGTCGCTCGACGAGAGACGGCGTGATTTGCTTCGGCCACTTCACCATCGATTTCGTACCCATTTCCCTTGTTTTTTTCGGTCAGAGATTTCGTCGAACAGTTTGAAGTCGTTCAGCTGATAATTCTACGAGTATAGCCTCACGGGTGAAGTCACAACATTGACAAATCCTGAAGATAGTGCGCCAACAGTAACAAACCTATTTAACAATTCCGGCGAGCCAGAAACGAGAGATCGGGATGCTCGGCGACGCCGCTTTTTCAAGCTTTAGTTTTTCCGGTGAGATTTTATTCGGTTGTTGCTTGAGATTTTAAGCGGGCTGGACGCTCTAAATAGTTGGGCCGGATCATATCTTTGGGCCAGGTTGGGCCGAACCCTCTTATCAATGGACTTTTATATATTTCTCTAAAAAAAGCAATATTTAAATTACAAATTTCAGCTAAATTCTAGTAATTTTTTTTCAAAGTTTGAAAATATAACAGTATAAAATATTAATATTTATTTTTTTAGTTATCTCCAATCTTTATTGATGTGAGAGTCGAAATTGCCCCAATCTTGTGCCCAATTTTTTTTCTCTTCCTCAAGGCCAATCTCCCCCTATTTGGATAGACCAAATTTTATACTGATTATAATTTCAAAAGGTAGTACTAAATCATTTGATCAATATGGATACTAAGAAATAGGCTGGGACGTGTCTTGAACCTCTCACTTGGCTCGGATAAGATAAGAATGGCCCACTTTCAAATTTTATCACCCTTCATTTCATTTGATCGATAAGATTCATATTTCTATATCCCATTTAGAAATACAAAAAATAAAAATCTAACACCACTATCCAATTTGTCTTGCTCCACTTAATTGGCCTTTGGACGAATGCATTCTGATATTTTTAATTGATTTGTGACTGTTAAAATTTTGACGAATTTTTAAGAATGGGATATATGGTTGATGTTCATTTTGCTGTAATTGATTTCACAAGAATCAGCTACATAAAATGTCTTTCTTGTGAAGTGGTTATGAGTCACCTATGTTGAGTTTCATTATTTTGAAATATATGTTTATTTAAGATCAATTCAATAAAAGTTATTCACCAAATACTGAGGGGTGAAATGTATAATTTGATGTAAATTGAATTGAAATTCTGAATTTTAATTACAGTGTATATTGGCGTTTCCTTGAAAAGATGGAGAATTTTCCTTGGTTTGTAAAATGAAATACTTACTCCGTCCATAAAAAGTAGAACACATTTAAAAAGGGAAATTTTTTAATAATTTTTCTCTTTTTTTCACTAGTAATATGGACCTCATATTTCACTAACACTATTTTTTTTTTTTCTCTTTTACTTTACCAATTCTACATTAAAATCTGTGGCATTTATAATGTGTGATATTTTTCGTAGACGAAGGGAGTATGATTTTATCTAAAAAAAATTATAGTTCAATTGTCTTGAGAGGTGCGGCTCGAGCATGACTTCCCCTAACCATACCGCTCCACCTGTTTGCGACTGCACCTTTTGAAAATAATCCGCGGTAGATTTGAGTCCCTCGGATTAAACTTGCAATTAATGCGAACCGTCGATTTGATTAGCCGATTGCATCCACTCATCCTCGATCGCCACTCCCCTGGTGTACATTAACCTTCAATTTATTCTTAGCTCAGGCCAAAAATCTCTCAATCACTCACTCTCCCCATTCTACTCTTTGCAGTCAAAAATGGAGTCTCGCGTGCTCACCGGCGCCACCATTCGCGGCCTGGCCCTTCGCCTGAAGCCGTCGGCTAGACTCACCGGAACCTGCACTCTCCCCGCCACCAAGCTCACAGGAAGACTCAGCGACGCCGGGAACTTGATATGGGGAAGGCAGCTCCGACCGGCGATACTGCTCGAGGCTTCACCGGCCAGCGTCGCTGTTCCGGCGATGAAGAGAGAGAGCATCCGCCCGTGCTCCGCCACTGCGGAGGGCAGCGACTCCGCCGGGTGAGATCACGTTTCGTTACTAATTTCGCTAACACGACGCCGTTTCGTATCCTCAATGCATTTCTTCTTCGCAGGGGAGCTAAGGTCGGGTTCTTAGAGAAATATCCGGCGCTCGTCACCGGATTTTTCTTCTTCATGTGGTACGTCTCTTGACTTTATTAATCTCTCCTGTTAATCGAGATTTTGGAATGAACAATTCCATTTTTGTAGGTACTTTCTGAACGTCATATTCAACATTCTCAACAAGAAGATCTACAATTACTTCCCCTATCCATAGTAAGCATTTCGTGACTAGTTATAATTTTGATTTGACTCACAATATTCCAAAATTTAGTTGAGTAATTGGGCAATTTTTGCTGCAGTTTTGTATCAGTTATACATTTGTTTGTTGGTGTTGTCTACTGTCTCGTATCCTGGGCTGTTGGCCTCCCTAAGCGCGCTGTAAGTGCCTCGTCTGCTCTTAGCCCCATTATCTATGGTTGTAGGTATAATGTACTAACATTTACTACTAGTATATAGTAGCTTTAGTTCTTTTGAGTGATCGCCACCATAAAAAAAGTCTGATTTATGAGATGGCTAGTAGTTGTATATTGGAGATTGAGAATCTGATTTTTATGGTCCATACTCGTTAATGTACAATAGCTGCTGATCTCGTACTTCTGTAATAATGCACTTGGTAATTGTATGTTATCGGCATTGATCACTGTTTTGCTTTTTTCTTCTTCTTCTTCTTGGTATGTGCCTAGCCAATTGACGGGAACCTCTTGAAGTTGCTCATCCCTGTCGCTGTATGTCATGCACTAGGCCACGTGACTAGTAACGTCTCTTTTGCTGCCGTTGCAGTCTCGTTCACTCACACTATTAAAGGTGATCATCTGTGATTTGGACTGAAGCTTTTTTTTCTTAGAGAGATACTCATTTGGCTTTTCTTTTTCTTTAACTTTGGATCAGCCCTGGAGCCTTTCTTCAATGCTGCGGCTTCACAGTTCATTCTTGGACAACAGATACCTTTGACGCTATGGCTGTCTTTGGCACCAGTTGTTATTGGTAAGTTCCACTTTCACCTTATGAAGTGCCAAGTTAAGATTTTTTGCACTTGTGAAAATTGGAGCAAGCAAATTATTCATGGCTACACTCCAAAATAACTTTGATGGATCTAATAATATGATTTATTTCATCCTAGTGCTGGACATGGTTGTCACTTATAATACATGACTATAAGTATGGATGCATGTGGGCATTGATATACAAGTATAGGCTAGGCCATTTCCTCTACCCAGTTTCATAGTTTTAACTTGACAGACTAACTGCAGGTGTGTCGATGGCATCACTGACCGAAATGTCCTTCAACTGGTTGGGCTTCATTAGTGCAATGATATCCAACATCTCCTTCACTTACAGGAGCATATACTCAAAGAAAGCTATGGTGAAGTGGTCTTCTTTTACCTGAATTTCAACTGGATCACTATCTTCTCCAGTATGTCTCATCTTTATCTGATTAATTCTCTATGCAGACTGATATGGATAGCACGAACTTGTATGCCTACATTTCAATCATTGCCCTTATTGTCTGCCTCCCTCCCGCGATAATTGTATGTTTTAGTCTCTCTTTCTGTCTCCATGTATTTCTGCACTACTTATTTCTTCTTAATTGGATTCCTCACTCGTGCTCTCATGCACCAAACAGATTGAGGGACCTCAATTGCTCAAGTCTGGTTTCAATGATGCAATTGCAAAAGTGGGTCTGACAAAGTTCGTCACGGATCTTTTCTGGGTTGGAATGTTTTACCACCTCTACAATCAGGTAAATACTTGAGCACTCAAGTTACTAACGTATTATATTTAATTCTAACTAATTCCTCTAAAGATACTGTTTTTTAATTAAAATTAATTATTGCATCTTAACTACCTAACAAATTATAAGTGTTGCTGCCCCGTCATGTAGCAATGGTTTATTCCTTTTCAAGCTTGGGATCTTACAACCTATCTTTTTACACTCTCAGCTGGCAACCAACACCCTTGAGAGAGTGGCACCTCTAACACATGCAGTTGGGAATGTGTTGAAACGTGTTTTCGTGATTGGCTTCTCAATCTTGGTCTTTGGTAAGTTTCTTCTAAATTTTTTCGCAATTTATATGCAACATGGATGATGAATGTAATGGCACAGCGAGAGATTTATTATGAAATGTTTGATCTCAGGTAACAAGATTTCACTACAAACTGGTATTGGTACTTCCATTGCCATTGCTGGAGTTGCTATGTACTCTTTCATAAAGGCTAAGATTGAAGAGGAGAAACGAGTAAGACCAATTGTAAATCTGTTTACCATCACAATTACTTAAGCTATGCTGCATGGCCTGCTGAAACTAAACGAAAAGCATAACAAGAATCAATAATCATCATCCTAATATTATGAGCTGTATCTAAGATCTAATGGCATCTTGATTACCGGGTAGTAAGTTTAATTAGGTGTTCTTTCTTGTTTGATTTACATGGAGTTTGTTGCTTTGCTCTATGCAGCAAGGGAAAGCGGCATAGGTGCTGGACGCAGAAGAAGTCTCAGGTGAAGTTGTAATACTATATATCTCCGACAACAAACTGGCTGCCTGAGAACATCTTTTGGCATTGTGAAATGAGTCTATTTAATCTTCTTTTATTCTACTTTCAACTGTCGTATGTATTTTCAGTTAATAATATGACTCGTGGCGCGGTCAACATTGTGATCAGAAGCCCTGAGCTTAATTGTTATTAGAAAGTCGAGGATGAAATTTGTGAATAGTCTATTTTCGTGGGAACAGACCCCTTCCGTGTTTCATTTTAATTTCTTGTTATTGTTCTTGTTCTCGTTTTCACACTAATCTTCTCACACTGATCTGAGCATTCTCGTGTGAGTTTCTGGGATGATTATTGTGAATAATTGAGCTATCAGGTAATGAATGAACTTTTCCTCATTTATCAATTGGAAAAAAATTGGTATACTGAGCATAGCAATGACAGAACAGAAAATTTAACACAGTTATGTAAAGATAATAGTAGTAGTAATGTTACATAATTCCAAGGATACTGCATACAATAAAAGACAATTTATTCATGTAACATATCATCGTTGCAATACAAATAATTAATTATTGACAATAAATAAAGGAAATAAATGAAACTTAGCTAGTTTTAGAAAGCAGTTTTCACTATAATATATCCCATTTTGAAAAATGAATTGCAGCCACTTGTTGATTATTTATAGTACACAACTGGATTGATGGTCTCAAATGTAAACCCGGCCCAATACATGGGCATTTAGCTAACAAAGCCCATATGTTGATATTCAGATTCGCGGGAGATTAAACTAGAAAACAAAAGATTAAAATTGAAGGAAGCCCCAAAATACCAAAAACACCCAGAATCATAAATCCCTCATATTTTACCAACAATCGAATTCGAAAATAAAAATATTTAACGAATTTGGAGAAAAGATGGATTTTGATAGAACCGAGATGGAGCTAGACTATTACTGCCGCTACTGTTGTTTATGTGTTGTTGGTGGATTTAATTTCTTCGCTTTATTATTGGTTTTTATTAATAATTCGTCTCTGGATCTCCAAATCTCCCTCCTCGTTTCTTTCTCTCTCTATCTACAAATTTCGTATTCATCAATTGGATTCGCAATCACACCTGTCTCTATATATTTTATATATCGTGTTTCTATTTATTTTTTTTACATGGACTTCACACGCGCGTCAAATTCCTCGCCTTTTTATTTTGTTTTGTATTCTTTCCTGCCGAGATAGGGAGGGGAAGGAATTTTATTGGCCTTTGTTGGAACCCTAGCTACTGAGGGGCGGAATTTTGATTTTTATCTCTAATGGATGCTGGTTCCGAGGGGGAGATCAATAGGATCATGAATCATAGCCCGCCGGAGGGGTCTAAGCGGCCCAAGCGCCAGATGAAGACGCCGTTTCAGCTGGAAATGCTCGAGAAAACCTATGCCAGTATGTTGTCTTTTTTTTTTCCCGGTCATGTGGATGTTGTTCTGCTCTGTGGTGATGCAATTCGTGTGTTTCTCTCTCTTTGTTTTTTTTTTCTTCTAAAGATTTTTTTTTTCCTGGGTAAGTAAGTTTCATTTTGGTTATGCTAGGATGTTTATGTATGCTGATATGATTAGTGTTGTTATATTAGTAATTTGTTTATCAGAAATTTTGTTAGAAGATGCGTGGCACCTGTATGGTTCTTTTTTTCCCCTTGTTTCGTAGATTGGTTTTTGAAAAAAATAATAAAAATTGGACTAAGTGATAAAGACTTGAGGTTGTTAAATTGCTGAGTTTCTTGCAAGTTCTGAAACCGAGGTGTTGTTGTCGATTGAATGTTTGTATTGGTTTGGAGCATGGATATAAAGGAAGTGCAGGCTGTATTCTGATTAAAATCTACTTGTGAGTGATGGTATTGGCTCTTATGGCTCTTTTATGCAGTGGAGACATACCCCTCCGAGGCAACCCGTGCTGAACTGTCAGAGAAACTAAGTTTAACGGATAGGCAGTTGCAAATGTGGTTCTGTCATAGGAGATTGAAGGATAAGAAGGAGTCGGTGGGTGTGGCAACCATGAAACCACACACTCCTGGACCTGTTGGAAGGAAGGGACTCGTCGAGCCCCCCAGAGAGGAACTGATTACAGCTGAACTTGGCAGTGGACATGTCTCTGGTTCTGGTTCTGGATCTGCCTCTGGCTCTGGGTCAGGTTCAAGTCAGTATAATGCTGGAGATGGTATGCCTATGGCGCCTACTAGGTATTATGAGCCACCTCGATCAATCATGGAGCGTAGAGTGATTGCATGTATAGAGGCACAGTTGGGAGAGCCTTTGAGGGAAGATGGGCCAATTCTTGGTGTGGAATTTGATGAATTGCCCCCTGGTGCATTTGGTGCCCCTATAGGTATATTTGGTCTTCTTACTTATTGATAGTATTCAGAACACTGAATAATACATGGCTGTAAGGTATCAAGGCTTAGTTGATACTTATGTTACCTTAAGATATATACACGAATTGTATAAGAACTTACATATCTCTGTGATGCTCATATTTCAGTTCAAGTGGAGCAGGAAGACAGATACAGACATTCTTATGAGAGCAAATTATATGGGCAGTACGATGCAAAGCACATCAAAGTTTGTTCTCTGGTCTTCATAAATAGTTTATAATGTTTTTTACTTTAACTTGTTATACGAACTCCAGTGGTGCTAAATGAGAATAATTCAGTTCTCATATCATACCCCTTCCCTTTAATGTACTCTGAAGATAGTACCGTCATTAAGCTGCTTTGACCACATCGCAATCGATACTTGAATGACATAAGTCACAAATATCTGTTGATTGTTGTTCCTACACACCATCAGTTCTACTACTTTTGTTTCACTGAAATCAACAAATGGCTGAAATTTATACAATCCTATTCCTCAGACTACATTAAGTGGCCCTCATGAAGCACTGGAGACCAAGATTAGGACTGATGCATATGGACATGTCACTCAGCCGTACACATATGACTCACCAGTTGATGGTCCTCTCCCGAAAGGTTTATCGCTTAAGCATGAAAATGGGCTTCTCTCCAGGGAACATGTTGTTGAGGGTCACACCTCAAGAACAGATCTGTATTTGCAGCCAGGCAGACAGATGCAGCTTTCCTTGTCTCCTAGTACTGACTTTGTTACACCAAATGATACTAATGTTTATATGGAGAGGAAACATAAGGTAGTCCTTTTATGTTTGGTTTTTAGTAATAAAAAGATTTGAATATTGTACTGATCGATCTGATATTTTATCTTAACATCATATAGAATGATGACTCTCGAATTGGAAGAAATGGTCAATCCTATGAGAAGAAGATCCGAAAAGAACTTGAGAAACAAGATGTATTAAAGCGAAAGGTCTGGGCTTTTGTTCATTTTCTTTTAAGGGCTAGTTCATTGTAATGTAACTGCACAGAATCTCGGACTTGCTGACATCTGTCTCTGTTATTCTGTCCACATTGTAGAGAGAGGAGCAAGTAAAGAAAGAAATGGAGAGACAAGATCGTGAAAGAAGGAAGGAAGAACAACGACTTCTGCGAGAGCAGCAGAGGCAGGAGGAAAAATTCCAGCGCGAGGAAAAGCGTGAAATGGAGCGGAGGGAAAAGTTTATGCTGAAGGAACTTATGCAGGTATGTTTTAAGGTTATGTTTTACTTGCTATCTTCTTTCTGACTCGTTATCTTTCTTGATTGTGGTAGTGACTATTGAATTTTATTTTGTTCCAATTGCTAAATCCAGGCGGAGAAAAGGAAACAGAAAGAAGAGCTCCGCAGAGAGAAGGAAGCAGCAAGACAGAGAGCTGCAGTGGAGAGAGCGACAGCTAAGAGAATTGCTAAAGAATCCTTGGAGCTAATAGAGGATGAGCGTCTTGAATTAATGGAATTGGCTGCTTCAAGCAAGGGATTACGTTCAATATTGTCTCTTGATTATGACACTTTACAGAATCTTGACTCATTCCGAGGTTGGTATTGCTCACTACATTATTGTCTCTTGATGGTGACATTTTTTGAAAAATCAAAGACTTAGGTATCTATTTCAATAATTATACCAGAAATGATATATTGGTACCAGTACTTTTCCTTTACATTCGTATTTATGTAAATGACATGGAACTGAATGCCATGTTTAGTGCTTCTTGTCAGGGCCTTCACATAACTCGTACTTGCTGATTCTTCTTCTTTTAGATCTTACACTAGATCAAGGGTTATACCAGCATTTGATAATATAAACCAAAGCGTGTCATGATTAATACATGAGGGTTTTAAAGATATTACTAGAGACTAGAGAGGGAGTTGTATTTATAGTTAGGTTGCTTTATACTGAGAGTTATTTATTAATTTATTTCCCCTTCAGATGCTTTGTGTGATTTCCCTCCAAAGAATGTAAAATTGAGAAAACCTTTTGCCATTCGACCTTGGATGGATTCAGAGGAAAATGTTGGGAACCTCTTGATGGTATGTTTCTATACTGCAACTTCTTTCATCTTCACTTCTTTCCAATGAGTTAGAGGGGACCTTCATTTCCTGGAGATAATACTCCATGTTTTATGAATTTCTGAAATAATCTCTCTTTCAGGTTTGGAAATTCTGCTTGACATTTGCAGATGTTCTTGGCCTTTGGCCTTTTACCATCGATGAATTTATACAGGCCTTTCATGACTATGTAAGTTTTAGGATGCTTTTGTTTTTCTATACTTTCTGACCAGCCACTCTTCGCTTTTATTAGTTCCTTGTTGTTTACTTTCTTTTTGACTAATTCTATTGTCATCCTTGTCTCTGTGTACTGATGTGAGAGCAATGACCATAATTCCATTTTTTCTGAGTTCCTTTCATATTTGTTCATCTCGTCTTTCCTTTTGATTTCCTTATTTTCACCTCTTGTTTCTGATGCAAGTATTCATGGTTTCTTACTTCCTCATCATAGGATTCAAGACTACTTGGAGAAGTACATACTGCACTTCTGAAGCTTATTATAAAAGATATTGAAGATGTCGTGCGGACTCCTTCAGGTGGGCCAGGCACAAATCAGTATAGTGCTGTTAACCCTGAAGGTGGACACCCTCATATTGTTGAAGGGGTGAGTACTCCCAGGGGATCCCATTCTTTTTATTTACTTGGGGTTTTGTTTTTCAATAGCTGTTACATCATTAATATCTGGCCACTATTGTAGGCTTATATGTGGGGTTTTGACATAAGAAACTGGCAGAAGCACTTAAATCCATTGACATGGCCGGAGCTGTTAAGGCAATTTGCACTATCAGCTGGTTTTGGCCCTCAGTTGAAGAAAAAGGGCATTGATCGTGTTTCCAAGAATGATAACGACGAGGTATCTTTTTGGTTCTGCCTCCATGACTCCATGTGTATTCCATGCACCTGAGCTCTATCTTGTCTCCAACTGCATTATACCAGACTTCAATTCCAGGATGGAACTGTTAATATCTCATGGGAAATCCGAAAAAATGAAATTGTTATAGAGTAACTCTAAAAGTAAATACACTTATTATTAGCACTCCAACAGCAAATTGATCATTAAATTCCACTCACTTCATGCTCTTGAAAACACCATAATTTCCTTTTCGTTAACTTTGGCTATATATAATTGCACACGTTAATATATATGCTTGCT
Source organism: Salvia hispanica (assembly GCF_023119035.1). NCBI lineage: Eukaryota > Viridiplantae > Streptophyta > Magnoliopsida > Lamiales > Lamiaceae > Salvia > Salvia hispanica. The sequence goes on from NC_062965.1 coordinate 19,546,949, forward strand.
ATCTTTCAGAGTAGAGGTTGTGAAGAAATAGTGTCTACTCTAAGAAATGGTTCAGCAGCTGTGAATGCTGTTGCTATTATGCAAGAAAAAGGACTCAGCCTCCAACGCAAGTCAAGGCACCGGTTGACTCCAGGAACAGTCAAATTTGCGGCTTATCATGTCCTTGCTCTTGAAGGCAGCCAAGGGCTAAATGTTATAGAGCTTGCAGAGAAGATTCAAGTAAGTAATAGCTAAAATTCATAGTGCTTCTCTGATTGTGTTGTCATGCTTCACTTTCACTTTTCAGGATTGCTAGTTGGGTTACACTTTACTATGTCATGTGGTTTTAGTCTTTCATGTGGAGACAGAGAGTATGTTTTGGCTAAAAATAATGTCTGTTTTGTTGATTCAAAGTTTATGTTAAGGATCATATTGATTATGTGGTTAGACGTGTCTAAATATATGTTAGTGGTAGGTGCCAGATTGAGCATTGATGACCATACAGGGTTGAGAAGGTTTTTGGTGAGCCTGAGCCATTCCTTAAACTGGATAAAACAAGCATGGTCTTTAGTGTTTATCATAGTAAAAAAGAGGGAAAATATGCTTTTGGTTTGGGAACTTGGTGATGGGGGAAGGCCTTCTTATGTTTTACTATTTGGTTTTGTGTTTTGTAGAAATCTGGGATCCGTGACTTGACAACAAGCAAAACGCCTGAAGCTTCCATATCTGTTGCCTTGTCGAGAGATCCAATACTTTTTGAAAGAATTGCTCCTTCGACATATTGTGTGCGGCCAGGTTATAGAAAGGATCCTGCTGATGCTGAATCAGTTATTGCTGAGGCCAAGGATAAGATACTGAGATATGCAAATGGTTTCTTAGCTGATCAAAATGTTGACGAGGAAGAAAGGGAGGATGATTCAGAAAGTGATGCTGCAGAGGGTACCGAAGTTGATCCTTTAGCAGTCACTTTGGATAAAAACGTTGCAAGCAATCAAGTTGTCTCAGACTCTGGTAATGGTAAAGGCAAGCTTCCTGGTGATGGTTTACTGCAAAATAAGGTTGCTGCTGCTGGTAAGAATTTAAATGTCTTGTTGCATTTTTTATTGCAACCTTTTTCTAAATGTTTGAAATATGAAAGCTCGAGCAAGATCACCAATTAGCTTACCTTCATTTTTTGCAGATATTGGAGATGCTAATCCGGACCAAGATGTTGAGATTGATGAAAGCAAAACTGGTGAACTCTGGGTCCAAGGGCTCACCGAAGGAGAATATTCTGATTTATCCGTCCAAGAGCGTCTTAGTGCCCTTGTTGCCTTGATTGGTGTTGCAAATGAAGGAAATTCAATTCGTGTAATTCTTGAGGTATGATATTTTTTTAATGTTTTAAACTTTAAGAAGGGTTCTAGATCAGTTTAAACTCAGAAGGGCGACTTCTGACTAATAAAATGGTTGTAGGACCGCATGGATGCTGCTAATGCTCTTAAGAAACAGATGTGGGCTGAGGCACAGCTTGACAAAAGGCGAATGAGAGAAGAACCTATTAACAAGTTGTATGATTCTTCTTTCAATGCTGTCACAGAGGGTGGTTTAAGTCCACTAGATGCAGAAAATAAAGCTTATGATCCCATATCTTCTGTTGCGGGAGAGGATGCTCACAATACCATTGATAATCCTGACACTTCCATGGGTCAATTAGTTTCTCCAGCTCAGCAGAATGGAAATATAACAGAAAGGTCAAGGTTGCAGCTAAAATCTTATATTGGCCATAGAGCAGAAGAGCTATATGTCTACAGGTCATTGCCCCTCGGTCAGGATCGAAGAAGAAATCGTTATTGGCAGTTTATAGCTTCGCCTTCCTGCCTTGATCCTGGTTCAGGGAGAATTTTTGTTGAAACTCCCAATGGCTGTTGGAGACTTATTGACTCCGAGGAGGTAGTTACAAAATTATTTTGCTCAGCTCCTATTCCCTCCTTATCGTTAAATGCTTTGTTGTTGCGTCTCTAATGTTCCTATCAGCTAGATTGTTCTTGGAAATGCCATCTTTACTCTATTTCCACCCTATGTTGTTTTTGTTTATACTATCTCAGCTCATTTGATACTCCTTTTACACTTCTTGCAGGCATTTGATGCTCTTTTGACAGCTTTGGACACTCGGGGGACAAGAGAATCCCATCTTCATATAATGTTACAAAGAATTGAAGCGTGTTTCAAGGGAAGTGTTCGAAAGAATCGTTTGTATCTTAATGGGGACAAGGGTCAACAAGAAGATGCTGAACAAAATTCTAGCTTTGCTTTTGAAAGTACTGAGAGTCCGACCAGTGCAGTTTCCACTGCCAGTTTTGATACACTAGAACCGTCGCTTTCATTCAGAATTGAAGTGGGAAAGAATGAAAAGGAGAATTATAACTTCATGAAGAGGTATGAAGACTTACAGAATTGGATGTGGAAAGAATGCTTCAACTCATCCATTGTGCGTGCCCTGGCATATGGGAAGAAAAGGTGCTCGCAGTTATTAGGAATTTGTGACATTTGCCTTGCTACTTATGCTGAGGATGATTGCCCTTGTTGCCGCCTGGCCCAGAGCAAGATTGCCGCTAAAGGACATTTCCCTGTGCCATTCAACTGTGAAAATAATATGATGGATGGGAGAAACAGCCCACTGAGAATCAGATTGATCAAGACTATCCTAATCTCACTGGAGGTGTTACTGTGTGCTTTTTTCTGCATTCTAGGAATCATGAACCCATATGCTTACCCTAATTATTGTCTTACAGGCTGCTGTTCCCTCTGAGGCCCTTCATTCTTCTTGGTCTGAAGACCAAAGGAATTCTTGGGGCTCTGAGCTCCACAACTCTTCATGCACTGATGGTCTTCTACAGGTGTTTACACCACAAATGCTGCTAGTACTTTATGCATGATTATATCCGGTCTACTACTTTTATTCACACCCTTATTTGATTAGATATCTGATTGGTGTTTGGTAACTATTTCAGGTCCTTAATCAGTTTGAGGCTGTCATAAAACGTGATTACCTATCAGCAGATTTTGAAACAACTGAAGAATTATTATGTTTTTGTGACTCGAGATCTGCTGTTAACAAATCTAATTACCCTGGATCTGTTCCCCAACTTCCTTGGATTCCAAAAACTACTGCTGCTGCAGCTCTGAGGCTTTTCGAACTGGATGCATCCATCTTCTACACCCCAAGTCAGAAGGCTGAGTCTCACGATGAAAAGAAAGTGGAAACTCTTCCTGTGAGTGAATCTCTCTCTCCCTCACTCTCTCTCTCTCTCTCTCTCTCCCCCCCCCCCCTTCTCCCACAACTACCCTCCCTCCCTCCAAAAAAAAAGACCCACTTATATTATGCTTTTAACGAGGCTAAAATATGCAAATGTGGAATGTCTCTTTTATTGCATTGCTTGGTTTCTTTATTTGCTCAGTGGACTACATCATTAAGTTGTACCTAAAAGAATTGGTTGATTCTGATGATTGCCCTTGCTGGCTTTATATGAATGCAGTACGCATGCTTCTAAATTTATTTTTCTGTGGCATACAGAACCTGGCATTACGATATGGTCACCCCAAAGATATCCAGAGGGCTGAATCTAGGGGATTCGACAGATATGGATTGCTGGATGAAAACTGGATTCGCGACGCTCCTGGTAGTTCTGGGTACAAGCAGGTGGCTCGTGGTAGAGGAGGCCGGCCGCGTGGAAAGTCACAGAAAAGGGTCATTAATTCTGCACCATCTGGCAAGCGGAGCATGAAACAAGGCGAGACGTTAACTCATTTCCTTCTGCAGCAGGGAATGAGTGCCCCAGGGCAAAAGCATAAACGTGGTCGCCGAACCGTGAGGAGGCGGCCAGAGAAGAAAGATGTTGCTGAGAGTAAACTAGACGACTTGTATGACAATGACACCTTCATGAATGCCGTGGAGGAACCAGAAAATTCTGGCAGGGAGGAGGCGGTAGCGCATGATTTTAGTGCTAGAAATATAGTGGGTGAGAACGATGATAGTAGCAACAATATGGATGTCGACTCAGATGAAAATGTCGATGACGACTCCTATCACTATAGTAAATGGGGAGCAACCACCTATGACACCATCTCTCACAGAAGCACTGAGCTGGTCGATATGAGCGAAGATGAAGCTGATGATGTTGGTGATGGACAAGGTTATGATGGGGAGGATGGTGAGAATCTAGGGGGAGATGTTGAATTTAACAACTACCCCGACCGGGATGTCGAAGGGAACGAGGATGATGATGGTTCTGAGTCATTAGCTTCTGGAGACTACAGCGATGACTGATCGCTAGCTAAACAGTGAAAATTATTTTTTCCTATTTTTTGGTATTCTTTAGAGATGCAGCAGTCGAGTTATAGCTGGTCTGGTGTAAACTTAGGTATTGTTTTGTTAATCCAAAGGGCTATGAGTTGCCTTTGTTAATGATTAATTAGGAATACAACATAATACAAGACAGTATGTCAAATGGTAAAAAGTTGAAACAACAGACTACTTTGATTTCTTGAGCTACCAAATTGCATCTTCTTCACAAGATGAAGATTCTTCAAGCATTACTTAATTAGTTAATTTATATGCCCTGTGTAAAGAAAACCTTCATAGCTTGAACTTCTTCAAAGGCTGGATATACAAGATGACATAGGATAAACAATCAAGTTCAACAAGCACTATTTGTTGATATAGTAACAAACATGTTACAATGTATACATATATCCTTCAAAACTCAAAAAATCAAGCAGAAAGTAGTTTCTTGATTCCAGATTTCTGATCAGGCGTTAACCTAGTTGGGAACTTAATGTTGAATTTGATTCTGAGATTGCCCTTCTTGGAAGGGTCTTTAGGTAAAGGCATACCTTCCCCAGGAACCACCTCTTCGTAGTCAGGATGGATGACGGTGTTGATGGGGACGGTGAGCGTTCTCCCATCCAATGTAGTGAGGTGAAGTGTGTATCCCGTCAACGCTTCAGCCAGAGATACCCTCTGCGTTACAACAAGATCGTTTCCATCTCTGGTGAAGACTCTGTGCGGCTTCTCATCGATTATGAACACTAAATCGGAAGGGATCACATTGGGCTGCTCGTTCCCCTTCTCCGGGAAGGTGATCTTGGTCCCCTTCTTCCACCCTCGTTTGATGTCAATCGTCAGAATCTCCTCCACCGGCAATGTCTTCCCACTGGCGTCGTATATCTCTCTGGAGATTTTCATCTTCTTCGTACCTCCCTTGTACAGCTCTTCCAATGTGCACGGCAGCTTCTGCTCGATCGGCGGCGCCTTTCTGGGGCCGGGACTCATCGGCCTGGCGTCGCCGCCGCCGAATGAGCTGAAGATGTCGTCGCCGAACATGGACCCTCCGAAGCCTCTAGTGGCGCCCCTCATTCCTCCTCCGCCGCCGCCGCTGGAGAAGCCGAAGAATTCTGCAAATATGTCGTCGGCGTTTCGTGGATTGAATCGGAACACGTTCGGGCCGTCTCCTGATTGGAAGAACGTGGCGCCGCCAGCGGTTTCCGGCGGCGGCACACCGCCCTTGAGACCTTCTTCGCCGTACTGATCGTATACAGCTCGCTTTTGAGGATCACTCAGAACCTGCGGAAGGAATTGATGAATTGTAAATTCGTCTGATCGAAATTGGGGATAAATGAATGAATGAACGGACCCTAAATCCTAACATCACACTAAACCGATGAATAAAGAAAAACATACATCATAGGCTTCGGAAATCTGCTTGAATTTGGCCTCGGCGTCTTTCTTGTTGTTGGGATTCTTGTCGGGATGCCATTTCATAGCGAGCTTTCGGTAAGCTTTCTTCAAGTCGTCGTCTTTCGCATTCTTGTCCACCTGCAATATCTTGTAGTAATCAACACCCATTTTTCTTGGCTGAATCCAAGTTGCAAATTCCTAATGAATGTTTTAAAGTGTATGGAGGGATTGATGAGTGAGTGAATGATTTAATGGGTGTGGAGATGAGTCTGGAAATCAGCATGCTGGCTGGACTAGAATCAGCTCGAACTTTCTAGATTCTAGCTACTTCCATCCGGTCTATGTGCCTCATTTCTATTTTTTTAAATCTCCTTTTTATTCCTATCAAATTACAATATTTCTACAAAATGAATGGAGGGATAAACAAGAGTTGTGAATAATTTTAGGGAAACAAATTTACATCTACACCTTTCCATCATTGGTTAGCCATATCACAGCATTTGCTTCTTTCATGGAGTAGTACTTAACTCTTATCAATATTGTTAAAAATAAGAAATAACTCAATATAATTTATGTATCTAATGAAAGAGTCTACTCACTTTGTCTACGATTACACGTCCTAGTATTTTTTAGCGGCTTGAATTAGTATTTTTTAGCGGCTTGAATCTTAAAAGGATAATGTGGATAAAAAAGTTAATGAAATCTATTTTCTTGGGCTCGTCACTAGATTGGGCCATTTTTTTCTAGTTGTTGAAATAAAGTTGATGAAATAACGTTATAGTTGTTGAACTAAAACTTAGTATTTCAATTTTTTTTTTTCCTTTCTATGTAGGCTTTGATTGCTGAAGATCAAATTTTTTATAATCAATTGGGCTGCGAAATGGCCCAATATTATGGAAATGCTCTTATTTTGCCTACTCCATAAAGCAGGCTATGTTAATCATAAAGTTAAGATCCACTAGTTGAGAATTCAAATATTTGTCCCATTTACAATATATGGTAAGTATTACCACTATAAAGAAAAGATTACCACTAAATTACAAAAGAAAAGATTACCACCAAATTAAAAAACTTGTAGTAGTATTAACTAAATTAAGTAAACGAAATGAATAATATATAACGTATAGATAATAATCTCATACCGATACAGTTTAAACTATATTAATGTATTCTGCCGAATGGAAGGATTGTGATTTGTGAATACTAATGAAATATCGTAGTCGTACTGATGTTTCTTAGTAGAAGGGGAAATGACATCAACATCTGCGGCTCTTAATTTTTCTTTAAAAAAAAACTAAAAATAAAAAATCTTTCAAGAAATCAATCACAAGTGACTTTGACTATTTGGGTCTTGTAGTTTTAGGTCTTTCCATTTTCTTTTGCTTAAAAGATAATAAAGGATTTTCGTGAATATTTTTCTATTTCTTTCAGAATAAGTACTATATTCGGAATCCATTAATGGCGACTTTCAAGCAAGAAATAAATGAGTCATTTTTCTCACTTTCTTCAAATTAGCTGGCTTTTTAGAAATGCTATACTGTGAAGGGTAAAATAAGGGAAAATAAAATGAAAGAACCCCAAATACTTGTGGCCACCTAAATCAAATAAAAAATACAAATTATATGCATGTGACCAGCTAAAAAGAAAATTATATAGAGCAAAAACTTTCATCTAAAAGATCATGGTAGAATTCAAGCTCCTAAAAAGAAATGTTCTAACATACTTATATAAATTCTTAAGAGTGTGTGGACCTAATGCTTGTATTGATAGGCAGGGCAACTCTTTGTGGTTTAGTCGAAAACAAACAGGCAATGAACATGCTCATAGAAATGGGTAGACACATGTCTCAATTAATATTTGACTATGACAATCTTAACCAAATGCACTTCAGTTTAATAAATCTTCTAGGTCAGGACAAAAGATCAACATCTAACTATTGGAAGCTATTAATTTAAGTGATTTTCAAATGTAAAGAAACCATATTATGTCACCATATTTGAGCCTTTTTTTATGTCATCATGATTTTAAATGTTTAAATTATTTGTATAGGTAAATTCTCATGTAAACATCGGAGTATTTTTTTTTATCATAAATTTACTGTTTAAAAATTAAATTAAATAAAAAATTCTCACAACAACCAACTTATGATGGAGAAAAAATTCAGTGGTCTCGGAATACCACGGTGGAAAGCATATCTGGTATACCCTACCAATAGTATTTTGATAAATAGACATGTATATTGGTCTCACCTCCAACTAGAATGACACATAGACACATATAATTATAGAAATTTTTCATGTGCATACATAGATAATATAGCTCCATATACATACACATATATGCACATTAATTACCATCCAATTAGTTAACGGCAAAAATTTGATTTGATATGAAAATTTCGAGAACCCAATATATACTCGTTAACTACGAGAAAATCTTTCGCGTCAATTAAAATAGCCGCCATTTCTACCATTGTGGAGAACAAAATTACGCTACAAATCATATAAGCACCAATAACACGTAACTTGATTAAATACATTGTACACAATATTTAATAGAATTATTTTTTGTTATTCTTTTAACAAGTATTGCACTTCTATATGAATGATAATATTGTATACTTCTTATTTTATTTTTCTGTATCATGTTAAATATGAATGGTAATATAGTATAATTCTTATTTTATTTTTCTATAGCACGTTAACTTAATAATTGTTGTATTTTATGTTAAAATATAAAGCAATGAGTACTTAATAATAATAACATGATCCAAAATAATATATTTACTATATTAAAAATTTGCCAATACACCATAACAACTCTAGAAATAAAATAGATTATAAGCTTGTCGTAGTAAATAGCAATTAAAAGATAAAAGTAAATAAAACTACTATACTCAAATTGATCACCAATAATAAAGTTTAATCCTATCAAAAGTACTCAATAGTTAATATATAAAGATTTTATCATAGTTAATGAGTATATATTGGGTTCTCGAAATTTTCATATCAAATCAAATTTTTGCCGTTAACTAATTGGATGGTAATTAATGTGCATATATGTGTGTATATAGAGCTATATTATCTATGTATGCACATGAGAAATTTCCATAATTGTGTGTGTCTAAGTGTCATTCTAGTTAGAGGTGAGACCAATATGCATATCTATTTGTCAAAATACTATTGGCAGGGTATACCACATATGCTTTCCACCGTGGTATTCCGAGACCACTGAATTTTTTCTCCTTATGATGCTACACATTATTAACCCACAGTATATTTTTAAAATTAAATGATTAAAAGTAATTGTACATTATCAAAAATGAGTTTTTATTTATAAAAATAAGTTTCTATTTGAATGACAGTTCAAATTTCAAACTATATAGCAGTTGCAGGGATGGGAGGAGAAGGGCATGACATGTCGACAATTTCAAACAATATTTATGGCCCTTATTTTGCAATTTCAATTAAATTAATATTTTCCGATAATCGCGCAAGAATTTCGCTTGGCCCAAGGAAAAATCAGGGCAAATGTGATTGTTATAAAGGCGTTTGACAAATTAAGAAGGTTGATTGGTCAAACACTTATAACTAACTAATGTGATTTGGTAATTTGATTAGCTATCCATCTCCCATTCCAACCCCACACCAAAATGCTGCCCTACATATAATTTTTTTAAAAAATATTTATAATATCAAGAAATCAAGATTTGTGCATCTTGAGATTGAAATATAACTGAAAAACAAGTACTATAAACAATTACTACCCACAAAATGCAAAAAATGGATGCAATTATAGAGACCTAAAACGCCACCATTTATGCATTCCTTAATGACGATGCTTCAACCTCATCCAAATAATTAAAAATGGAAGAAAAAAACCCCAAAGTTTTGAGGTTTTCATTATGTGAAATTATTATTATTTATTATCGCCACATGCAATTCATCAAAGCACGAAAACAACATAAAGTGGCAGTAACAAACCGTCAAATAATTTGTTGGGTATTTATTAAATATGAGGGAAATAATGAATGGAAATATAAATTTCTCATACTACCCACCAATTATGGTTCTATAATAGCACCAAACATGAAAAGATGCAACCCATCAAATTAAAAGGCATTAAGTTAAAAACATAAAGAAGTCAAAAATCATGGTTGAAAACATTTATTACTTGAGCCCAAAAAATGAAGAAGTAGAGTACACATTGGTTTATGAAGAGAGAGGGGGGCCGGTAGAGTTGGTGTGTAGCAACTAGCAACTCTACTGAATTAATACAGTATGAAAGATTAGGGGAAATTTGTTTATATACACCTAAGGCTAAAGCATATGTTAATAATCAAATTTAGAATAAGTTTTTGATTTTGACATACTAGTACTAGTTGATTATCCTAATTTGTCATAATCATATAGTGTCCAAGTATATGGATCTTGTCCTATATAGAAATCTAAACTCATCAAATCATTTCCTCAAAAAACAATATTCACAATGCTACTCATATTTAGCATACCGAAAAATGGGTTTTCTAGAAATGTAGTGGCTATGAGTCTTAGGATTAGAATGAATTTGAAAATATATGTAAAGTTGAATTTTGTGACTGAGTGTGGGAGGCCCCCCATCAAAATAAATTCAATAAGTGTAAAGAAGAGTTTGGTGCAACCTTTAAATTTTTGAAGAGGGCACATGGTTAGTGTAGAACTATATTTTTTCATGTCCCACCCACTCCATCCACAATCCACGCATGACTATTCTACCCAATTTTTGGAATTTTATTTTTTCAACTCCATATTTATCTATGATAAATGTTATCTACATATCTTATATATAGAGAGAGATTAACATGGTAAACTATATTGATATAGGGTGCATCCTAATACTTATAATAACCATAATAATGAAACGTGAAGCTTTTGTAGTATGCTTGATTCATACACAACCATCCATTGTACGTTTTATTTTAATCATAAAAGTTGAATTTATTGATGGCGCCCCGCCCATATTTACACTAGGCGCAGATATAATTAATTCCCATTAAAGACGAAATTATGGAAATAAATACCTAATTTACATATAATTTAATCTTATTTGTGAATGCCATTGAGACCTAATCCCGACCTATACTTTATGTCCCCATTTCCACCGATTCAGTAGAAATTCTACACTCACTCACTCACTCCCTCTATAAAAACACACAATCCAAACTAATTTCACAATACCATTTATACACACTCTCTTCTCTACCTCTCATCTGCAATGGCTTCCCCTGCCATGAAGCTCTCCATCTTCCTCCTCCTCGCCCTCTTCTCCTCTCTCCCCACTCATGCAAGAGACAGCCAGTTGTTCAACAAAATCCCTAGCACCACCACCACCACCACCACCAACACCAACAACGACAATGTTGTTGTCCCAACCAATCAACAAGACCCCAATTTCCTCCCCGAAAACGAGAACAGCTACGGCCTCTACAGCCAGGAGACCGGCCAAAACCCCCCTTCCACCGCAGCCGAATACAAACAACCCCTCAACAAATACCTCCCCAAGAACTACAACCCTGTCGCCTACGTCACCCAGCCCGAATCCGAAGAGGAGAGAACCTTCACCACCAACCCCAACAACAACAACAACAATGACAATGAGGAGGAGAACAGGAACAGTTACTACAGTGGGGAGGAGAATTACTACAACAACCAGCAGCAGCTAGACGAAGCCGAGTTCAGAAGCTACCCCACCACCACCACCACCACCAACAGAGACAACGGCGTTGCCAACTACTATTTAGGCAGTAGCTTCAACAGCGGCCCAGCCTTCCGCAACACGTTCCAGCCGCAGGGAATGAGCGACACGCGCCACTTGGAAGGAGGGAAATATTTCTACGATGTTAACTCGGAGAAGTACAGCAGCAATCACCCTTATGAAACCTTGAAGGCCGCTCGCCCGCAGAATGATTTCACCAACACAAACTTCTATGGAAACAATGCCTATGAAGAACACTTCCAGGATGAGGAAAACATGCCTTGAAAATTAACCACCACCACAACAACAAGGAGATATTTACTTTAATTTACAGTGATGGGTGTTTTTTAAGTTATGGTTTTTACTCAAAACCAAACCACACATTTTATTTTATTTTATCTTATTTTCATGTGCTGCTATTTTTACGGTTTTCAACTATAAAGTATTATAATAATTTGTATATTAAATGCTATATTTTGGAATTGAAGTTTGTACGTGTTGGTTTTATTTAATATAATTACATGGGCTATTTTTTAATTATGATTGGTGACACCACTTTTTTAAAGGCTTGAGACATACCACAAAAAGTGTTATAATTTGATTGTTGATATATGGTTAAAGCAAATTTCGTCCTATTTTTTTTTTGTAATTTTTGTAAAGTTGTGAAGCAAACGCCACCGATAATTGCCATACATAAAATTCAATATACAGTAATAGAATGAGATACTTTCAAATTTTGTGGTCGCATTACTTGTTGTTTCTGCCAACTTCTAAAATGATTTTCTGTTGGTAGCCTATTTTAAGTATTTTCTAAATATTCTTGTTATTTATTTATTTATTGTAGAGGCCAGGGATGTAACTGTCATTACAATCGCTTTTAAAAGTAAAAGTATAGAGTAACTATAAGTGCTTTCTTGAAGCGTACTTTTGTTTTTCCTTTTTGTTCCGGTCATTGAAAAATTGAAATAGAATTTCTGGAAGAAATTACACATCTAAGTATATTTAAATATTTATAGTTATGATTTTGAACGTCGCCGGAATGGAGGGGGAATTTGATAATAGAGTGCCCAATATTCCAAGGCAAAATCAAATTTATTGATCACAATCCAAAAATAGCCCACTCCCCAAAGTAATTCCTTTCACTATTCTTTCCCTTTTTTTATTCTTAATTTTGAATAAGATACTAAATTAAAAAGTGACAATTAATTATACATGCCGGTCCAATTCTCCCGCTTATCACGGCAGATTGCCAATCTTTATTTAGTCACTTTTTTTTTAAAATTCTCTCAAGTTTCTTTTTGCTTTAAATTGTTACATGTCAAGTATGTGTACTAAAATCTCCAGCCACATTTTCATGATCTATCAATTTAAAATTTATCATTTGTTTTTTCTTTAAAAAAGTGAAAGAGAAGAAACAGGAAGGGTGTATTAATATTGAAAGGCATTACTCTTAGAATGGAGGCCCATGTCACGAGAGTTGTAGTGTAAATGTGTAATGATGACGGGGGTAAAATTGTCAGAATGTATGTAGAGATCAAGGTGTGACAATGCAGTAAATAATCATAGCTTCCATCTTACCTTGCATAATCACATTGGTAAGTAATTAATCATAGCTTCCATCTTCTTAATCATGAATAAATTCTTAACGCAGCTTCTAGATAAATATATCTATTTAATGTTTATTTATACTCACATCTCTTTGATAGGGTTATACTAATAGTACTACTACCTTTTTAATTGAAAATTTTGAGTTGATGCATAATGTTAATAAGCAAAAAAAGGATGACAAATGAAACGAAACGAAACAAACAGTGCACATATTTAGTGACAAAACAGAAAGAATATTTTGCTGTCAAAATTCAAGTGAGAACAAAATTATAATACTCCATAAGGTCACATGCTACTTGAATATAAGTTTGATTTCTTGATAAGTTGATATATATTGTAAATAAAAAATAGGATGAGTTCAATATTTAGAGGAAAGTTTCACTTTCTGTTGAGTTGGCTGGATAACGAATTAACAGCTACCCTAATTCGGCTCATTTGTGAGACTTGTGTGGTCCGTATTCTAGTCTCCATCCATCTGTTTGTTTAATACTCATATATTGACAAGCTTCATAATTTTCCATCAGTTTCAGCCACGTGGAGTGTGCATCATACCATGGTTTTCAATTACTCAGATTGAATTGTCTCGAGATTATCCAAGGTCTTAAATTAATTTTGTCAAAAGTGAGAGTCATGACCCGCGAGTCAAGACTAATGTACATGATATTATCCTGAAATTAATAGCTAGATCATATGTACATCACCGAACAATATTTATAAGACCCAATTCTGTCCAATTCATCCATTCGAACAACAATCCTGTACTATTTTGGTGTCTCGAGATTATCCAAGATCTGAAATTAATAGTCAAGACTAATCTAAATGATATTATACTGAAATTAATTGCTAGATCATATGTACATCACGGAACAATATTCATAAGACCCGATTCCGACCATTCGAACAACAGTCGTGTAGGATTATGGTGTGCGTTAAGATATGGTGTTAGATCTATTGTTGGGCCCAAAATAAATGGTCTTATAGCAGCAACTTGATAAGGGCTTTATATCTAGTGATTTCCTCAAATTGGGCTGAAAAAGTTGGCCCAAGAGAATTTTTATTTGGGCTAAAACATAAGTACTCGAAAAAGGAGGATCTCTGAGCAAAATCTGGGGAAGAGCTAAAACCCCAAATCCCCAATAAACCCTATCTCTGTACTGTGTATTCGGCACCTGAGCTGAGATGGCCTCCTTCGCTGCTAGATCTATCTTGCGCTCCGCCCGATGCCCCGCCGCCAGAATCTCCGTCGGCGTCAAGCCGAGGGCTTCTCCTTCTCCATTTCGTCTCCCATCCCAAAATCCCCTCTCCGCTCGCATTTTCAGGTAATTTACGTCGATTGAGTTCGACTTCCCGCTTATGCGATTCCAAACGGACTTCTCTATTGCGACAATTTTGGTGTTTGAGATGCGCTTTTGAGCTAGGTCACCCGTGGAGATGAGCAGTGTTGCCGTGGCTTCGATGTTGCCCTACCACACCGCCACTGCCTCAGCTCTGCTTACCTCCATGCTTTCCGTCGCTCCGCGTACCCACGCTTGGACTATCGAGGGTAACTTCTTCATTTTCCTCGGTGCACATATTGACGTTTTCTGCTGTAACTCTGATATAATCATAGTGACTTTTATTCTAATTATCCACATATGATATCCATGATTTTTGCTGTGTGTGCTCAACACTTAGTCAAATAGCACCTATTGCTGTATGATTATATAATGTGAATATGTTTCCCCAAATTGGATTGTACATCAGTTTGATTAGGCGGTGTTTTAGTAAGTATATTTGTTTCCTGAGCAATTACCCTCGTTGCAAGTAGCTAGCTGATACTCCTCGAAGAAGATAAATAGTGCTTTTCTGCTTAATAATAAATGATCCTAGGAACGAGTAAGAGACGCAATTAACTAAAGTATTAGTTTGACATTTTTTTCTCGCATTCAAGCCTCTATTTTTACTATTCATGCATTCTTCTATTTGAGGTCTAGCACAAAGCTCTCAAAATGAAAGAGGTGTATTCTTTCCATCTTGTAGGGCAAGAAAGGACTAGATGAAGGTCATGAACATGAGGTGAAGAAATGTTATTCTTTTATCTGATTAATATAATGTAGTATGTTCTGCCTTCCAATTATTAGATGAGGTACTCAAACCTTATATCTGTAGACTATATCTCTTTAGTTAGGCATGGGAGATGGGATAGAAGGAAAAAATCTTCAGAATAACCTTTAGCTTGCAGGCTCATAGGATAGAAGGAAAATTGCTGATTTTTAAGACATAAATTATTTCCTTTCTTTAGGAAATACTGTAGCTCTAAATTAGAATATGGGTACATATTATGACTTTCCACGTAATATTGAACCGTCAACAATTTTGGCCTATTTTTCATGTTTTTTTCCTTGGATTCATTATAGTAGAATTTCCCAATTATTGTACATTGGGGATTTTGATGCCTACCATCTATTACATATAATCTGCAGAACTTGGTCGTTTCATCGATTACCCTGCTTAGAACCTGTTAGGCTGAAATATTGTTTAATTAGCCGTATAAATATCTTGCTGATAATATGTTGTATTAATCAGCTTGCATCGAGGGGGTATGATGACTGTTGGATTGTTCCAAAAGCATTTTCGCATGTGCACTAGAATAGTACATCTGATAAGTAGTCATATGGCTAGAGCTCAGCGCAAGAGATGGCCATTTTTTGGTGGATTTTCCTTTTGTGGTCTACTAGAGTGTCAAATAAGGAAATTAGAGTTGCTTGTTGATTTGTTGTAGTGACAAGTGACTGAATTATGTAAAATTGTGGCATCTATTCCTTGAGATGTGGTAATTGTTATGCAACTTCGTCATACTATACCTTAAGGCACTGACCTGTCGTAGCCTAACACTGACAGGTTATGATAAATGCACTACCTGCTATCTGTTCGTTAACAACCTTTTGACTTGGGCTTCTTTTTCTTTCTAGGATTGTGATAACTGCTCATGGGGTGATATTCGGATTGAAGAGATATTCCAAATTGTGCTATTTAGTTTATGTTGAAGTTGTATTATTACAAGACCAAATAAATATAACAAGGCACCTTGTTAATCGGTTTTCTTTTTGATTGAATTTACAATGCATGTAGCAAATATTCTTGTTCATTTTAACTATTGGCTATAAGAATTCTTGTTCTTTATTGTAGATGGATGATTGTTACAATGTGGGCGTGATTGTTCTGTTGCTGTCATTACACATTGTAATACCGCTCTCAGAGACATTTTTTAGCTTCAGTCCAATTGGAGTCTCAATGTTGAGCTGTTGTTTATAGCCCTGTTTTTTTTTTTGTAGATTCTTCCATTTGGATACTCAAATTACCTTCTGATGTTTGGTATTCAGGAATGTGATTGCTGAAGTTCTTTTCTTGAAGTTTATAGTAGTACTTATTTTGAGCTCATTTTGTTTGGGAAATAGTTGGTCTAAGATTTGTAACAATACGATGATATGTTTCTTGCCCAATAACTGGAAGGGATCTGATTTGCTTTTTGAGACCCGATCCTATTTTCATAGGTTTCTCAAAATATTTTCTTACGAAGCTCAGTTGTAGTAGCATCTATCCAGCTATCAATGTGGACTACATACGCAGCTGGGTAAGAAAATCTATCAATAGACAAAAATCTAATAGAGATGTGATATAAACCAAGGCTGATCTTTTTACACATCAACAATTAAAACCAAGCTAACTCAGTCCCTACGAGATAATTACCTTAATGGGAGAAACAAAAGACAAGCTAATCAGATAAATCAGCCATAAGCTAAACTGAACCCCAACATGCTCAAGACTCTTCAACAACATTAACCAACTCATACTCCACAAGCGACAAGTTGTTGTCCTCTTTGACCACAAACTTTTCTGGTTCAGCTACCTCAATGCGGCCCCACTTGTCCACAGCCAGCCTCATTGATCCCTTGAACATGTCGATTTTTGCATTTCGGAGTACCACTGTGCTACCTGGCTTCATCATCTCAACTGCAAGTCAAGTAAGGTTTTCATCAACAAAAACAGCTACATTTATCTTCAAATTCATAACACGCATAAAGAAAATAAGAAACAACTGATCTAAAGAGTGAAATGCAACTCAAAACAGCCTCAACAAGCACCTAAGTTTGCATATTGTATATCCAATTTAATCAAGAAAACTACAAAAGGGTAAAATACATCATATGCACACTAACATGCTTCTGGAACGTATTTGATAATGCCACCACACAAGCCAAAGATTGGGTCAAGCAAGACCTAAAGCTAAAATGCCTCAAATATTCATTGTAACTTCCAACAGCTAAAAAACATGTTTTCCAAAATTAAAGTTAAAAGGTTTAGGTATTTACAGTGCTGTTAACAGAATTTTGCAAATTTCTGGTACATGCTGAAAGCATTTTAAGAAATGAAACATTTATTCATCGTCAAAGAAGGAAGGCTGAGTAATGAGCATAACAGTTTGGATATAGGGTGCTTAACTTGAAGTCGCCACCATTTTAAAACAAAAAAATTGCAGAACAAACATTTGAAATGAGATGAAATCACACTAAACGATGACACTATAGAATACAATTTTCCTACTTGACAATTTATTTTTACTGCAGATATTTTAAACTGAAAACTAGATGAAAATTTCACATTAACATTTTCAGACTAAATAAAATAAAAGCAATCCCGCAGAAAACTTATTGACTTACTCAAAATAATCGATGAAATTTATTTTTCAAAAACAATACAGATAAGTTTCCGGCTGAATGTGGGCAGTGACGACATACCCTGGTCGTTGCGGGCGGTGAAGAGGATCGTTCCGGTGTCATCGCCAACCAGACACTCGGCGATTTTCGTGTTCTGATTTTGAGCTCCGCGAAATGTCGGATTGCGTGGCTTCTTGTTGAGAACGGTCTCGGCAGTCACTACTTTCACTGTCAGCGTGTGCCCATTCGTACCCGGCTTCAAGCTCTCGACTTTCACGAATACCGGCTTCCGCAACTCCGTCTTCTTCTGCGCCGTTGTCGATGATGCGGATTTGGTTGCCATAATTGGTGACGCGAGAAACAGACAAAAGGGAAAATGAAATGTTTTTTTGGGGTTTTGGGGTTATATGGAAAACCCTAACCCTAAATTCGCGATTGAAAATTTTGGGGCTTCGAGAACGACGTCGTTGACTGATTCTCTCTTTTATATGGGCCTTTATGCATGATTTGTATTGGGCCTGTGCATTGTCTAAATAAACAACATTTGTCAAAACTAGTGTACAATTTTTTGTAATTGTATTTGGAATATTACCTCATATTTTATTTTATTTGATAATACTAAGCATATTCCTTTAAGCTTTGTGCAGCAAAAAATATATTTGGTTGGTATATGAATAGGCAAATGTACACATCATGTACAAACAAAATCTCCACACAATTACACTTTCCTCATATCAACAAAGAGTCATCAGAAACTATAGTCAACAGAGAGTACTTCACTTTGATTCGTATCATCCCATTCTCCACGCAGAGCTTTGCTCCGGTCACCACCCAATACCCCGGCGTATCTTCCGGCCCCCTCACCATCTCCTTCGTGTCGACAAAATGCGCCATCTTGGGAGCTCTGGCCGGCGAAGGCGGCCCTACCGGGTACACGGCCGAGTTCAAATCCACCTTTGGCGGGAGCTTCTGAGGTTGATTCAGAGCAGTACTAAACGGTGTGGTCATCAGCATCGAGATCAACCCCGACTTCTTTGACGTCGCGGTTGGCCCGTCCCATTCGGACCGACGGATGACTGCCGATGCCACCATCGAGAACCCAAGCCTCATGAAGAGCACCTTCTTCATTCCGATCCCCTTGACCTCGAACCACGCCCTCGTCACGATAGAGGCGGAGTCGTCAATCCGTGCACCGAGGTACTCGACAGGAGCAGTGCATATGTGTGAGAATATGCTCCACTTGACCGGCTCAAAGTAACCGCGGTGCAGAGATTCATCGTCTGGCTCGTAACTGTGGTCGGGCGAGAGCTGGAGTGAGTCAGGGAGTGTTGATAGATGCTGCAGATGAATTGCCAAGTGATCACTCCTCTTTCCTTCCAAGTATAACCGGATGCCCGTGACAGGCCGGCTACCCGTATCGACCTGAACATTTGTTGTCGTTAACGGAAATCATGCGCGTCCGAAACACTAGGACAACAGTATGAGTGATGTTTACCTTCACAATATTGACATAGAGCTTAGGACCCAAAAGAGAGAACTGAAGAGCTGGAGACGACTTTTTCTTGCGACGAGGTCCGAGAGGAAGATCGTTGTATGCCGGTGCCCACTGCCTTGGCAACTGATATTCCAGAAACTGGGCCAGTTCCTCTTGAGGTGGTTTATCTGCACAAAAATGTGGAAAAATGAAAATATTACAAACTGTCAAAAATAGTTAAATAACCACTTTTTTTATCAACTTATGAATTGATACGAGCATACGCACATCGGAGGTAGAGATTGATTGCGTGGCTTAAGAAACCACTGCCCCGGACACCGCTGAGCAGGGAAACAATAGGCACAAAAGACATCGATATGACATTGGGATATTGAGAAACGGTCGAAAGCCACTGGTTATGACTTTGGGAGATATCTAAACCCCCTCGTCCAACATGAATGCTCAACAAATCCTACATACAGAAATCGATATACTTAGTTGCTAAGAAATATTGGAGAAGAATTACTTATCAAGTAATCTGATATATAAACTTACTTCATTTTTGGAGTGGGAAACAACGGGCGGTCTCACTGTACTTGCAAATGGTAACTGAAGATCCCAAACTATGGATTGTTCGACCTGCAAGCAGGGGATTCTTTCATGTTTAAATATCCGAGTATCAAATTTAAGGAAAATAGAGATGGTTTTCGAGTGCATTAGCATGGTGTGGACTCTAATCGTCCAAGTACCTTCGGCTTTCTTGATGATATATCTGAGTTAGCTGCGGAGTTTTTGTCTCCGTCTTCACGGAATCGTTCATCTGCTAACTGCTTCAACAATTTCTGCACTTCAGCAGGCTGGAGATTTGAATTTTGAAGCTGCTTTATGTGAATTACATCTTTACCTCCCATTTTAACCCCAACGACAACATGAGTACCGTATTTATCTATAAACCTGGAAATTCAGGAAGTCACTGATCAGTTACCATCAAGAATATCTGATGCATTCGTTGAGAATACTGCACTTCCTTTTTCACGCTATCACATAAACAGATTCTGGTAATAGGAAAAATGAGGTTTGAGTAACGGAGCTTACTCAGCAAGAGCAACAGGATCCCATGTAGACGGCACTTCCTTTTTCACGCTATCACATAAACTCAGTTGAGATCTCTCCAACTCAATTGTGTACAAGCCGATGAACCAACCATCAAACGCGAGAATTTTGGTTGTGGACGCATCGTTCTGCCAGCAGCCTTTGAAGCCGAACATTGTGTTGAACAGACCAGATGGTATTTTACCCGACAGAGACAACTCCTGGTTAAAATGAGCTGACATCTGTACATTTCCAAGCCAATGAAATGGCCGTGTAAGAGTTTTGACGATGTCGTAAAGATCATCACATATTCACATTACACCTAGAGATGATAATCCAAAAATTTTCCTCCCATGCATGGATGATGGATCCAAACATAATTACTATTTTCATGACTAAAATCACAAAAAATCAGCTGGATAAATCGGCTGAATCATTCTCTGTTTTAAAAAAATATGTAGAAGCCATATTCATGAATGACAACTACAAGTCAACATTATACAGCATATCATAATGCCATTTATGATAGCAGTGCAAAATAAACAAAATTATCATTTAAAAAAAAGGAAATTTATTCCATCAGTTTTGTTCAACCACTCAAATTCAATGAGGGTTAGCTCAACGGTTGACTTCAAGATTAGAAGATGCAAGACAGCTCTTTTTGAATTAGGAACCAAATTCTAGACCATAGATGTAAGAAAAAAGATAATTTTTTATTAAAATGGATAAATTTTAAATCTGAATTTAAGTTATAAGCCGCCATATTTGAACAACTAGCTCTTAATGTAGCTCAGAATTGTAGCTGAAAATGACAAGGCAATATTTATTTGTCTTTACTTTGTTAATAATAGTATGACAGAAAGCATAGACACAAAACTAATTATCAGTAATAAACACTTTTGCTACCCTACATTCCGTTTATGCTTTTAAAATTCACTATTTATCACTAATTACATTAAATCAACGGGATTTACGAGAAAATTGACTTAGTCATAAATCATAATTCATCAAAATCTAATAATTGAATTTTCCAAGAAAAGATGAAATTAATGAATTGAGGTACCTGATTGAAGGTGAGGGCGTCGGAGCTAAACCTTGTGCGCTCGCCTTTATCACACTTGATGGAAGAAGGGGCGGCGGAAACGACGACGTTTCCGGGAACGACTAAGTCCTTGGTGCGGGTCCGGTCCAGTTCAATGAGACCCGACCCGGAGGGGCCGTGCTTGCAGGCGGAGAGGCGGAGATCCGACGTCAGGTCGTATCCGAATCCGATTACGGAAACGGCCTTCTCCGCCGCCGCCTGCGCGTCCATCCGAACATTGCTGGTCGGATTGTACGCCATGGAGCTGCTGTGTTTGGAATTCAAAGTTGGAATGGAGCTGAGAGATGAAATCAATTGTTTCGTTGACTCTTTTATACGGTTGTTTAATCAATCATCGGTGGACCATGTAAATCACTTATATACCCTCCGTCTGCTTTTAATAATACGAGGGTAGTTCTGTCATTTTTGTCTTTTTATTTTGTGTTGGTGATGAGATTATAGTTTACTCGGAATGTCTGAATTAGATTTATTAAATGGATTATATTAGACCCCCCTTCTTACGGTAACAAGATTTTGATATTTTGTTAGATGGATTCAAGATGACTTTATTTTAATTTATATTAATACTATCTCGGAATACATAATATCTATGCACACAATTTTATTTGATATGCCTGTCATTTATTGTTAGTGTCAGCCATCATTATTGTCTATATATTCCGGCTTAGTAAACAATCTTCTTCCCACTTCATAAATTTCATTTTAAGGACTATATGCTATGTTATTCACAAGATTAGGTATATAAACTAGCCATTGTGACATAAGAGTATGTAACTCTCCTCTTACAATGTAGGTGCTGGTGTATGGATATGATATCACTAGGCCTGTCAAATTGGGTACCCGCGGATATCCGATCCGAAATTTTCGGGTACCCGATCCCGAAATTTCCAAAATTCAATACCCGATACCCGACCCGAATTTGATTTCGGGTACCCAAATACCCGACTCGGGTATCCAGTCCCAATTGTAATTTTGATTTTTTTTTTTTTTTGAAAATTAACTACAAACTTTTAGAATTTATTTAATATTATTTAATTCAAATTTAATACAAAGTTAAAGTACTAATATCCAAGTAAAAATAACTACAAACTTTTAGAAATACAAAATTCTTATAGTAGCTCGAATTAAAGAGAAAATAACTACAACCTTTTAGGAATACAAAATTCTTGTAGTAGTTCGAATTTAAAAGAAAATAACTACAAACTTTGAAAAATACAAAATTCATAAGTTATAGTACATATTAAATTTTTTTATCCATCCACAATAAGTCAATAACCATCAAAATTCATAAGTTCAAACATTCATCCTTTATGAATATCACAATTCAATAATTCATAAGAATCAAGATCTAATAATAATATCATCAAAAAATTCAAAATTATAAATATCACAAGTCAATGAAATTAAAATTTAATTAAAAAATTAAATACATATCTTATATGCTAACTATTAAGTATTAATTAAATTATAGTTAAGAGGTTAAATTACATTTAGTTATAATAAAAATATAATTTATTAATTTTAGAAAATAAATCGGATATATCGGATAATTCGGGTATACCCGATCGGATATCGGATAACCCGATACCCGATAATCCAAAATTCTCACTACCCGATCCCGATCCGATACCCGAAAAATCGGGTGATATCACCATGAATGAGTTAGGAATATTGGACTACTTTTAGGTTTTACATGTGTATCAGTTTTGAGTTGTTTTAGATGGGATGCGCATGATAATATACTTTATAGGATATTTAAAATTAACTTGTCTTGAAATTGTCTACGACTAAACTTTATGAATGAGAGAGCAACACTCATACCTCTATGATTAATGATATGTGGTTGTCTCGATATTAAGTAGTAGATCATATCTATCCAACCAAATAACATCCGTGAGACTCAATCTTAGTTAATTTTCCAATCTGAACACCATGTTAATAGTTATCAGACATAACTAAGGTAAGGAGCTCTTTTGATTACTATTATCCATTCATTTAAACTATATAATTAGCTCCAAATGTTATTTTGCTAGCATAATATAGACCTATTATTTTGAGGCATTAACTTGATGCATACTTCAGGAATATATAGACTTGAAACGAGTCTAATAATTTTTTCATGAAGTGTTACTCTTTAACTATAAAATGATATATTGCACTGCTTTTATTTTATTATAGTTAGTCGATCACCTTGGCCAGTCTCAAAAACAGATTGTTAATTGGCACTCTTTTGTAGTACTAATACTTAACTTTTTTTCCTTCTAATTTCATGTTTGAGTAATAAAAAATAAATAGTGAACAGTTGACACGGAGAAGGATATGATTAATGAATGTATTCTCTTAATGTAATCAATTGGATTTATAGCCGATTTTTGGGCAAATTGCTCTGTCTTAGGACGGAAGTAGCGTGGGGGTTAGGGGGTGTTGACTTAGACTATTTATTCTCTGACTCGTGAAACTCTTTTGGGTTTTGTCAATGTGAATTAGCGTTAGTTGATACGGCGGCTGACGACTTTGCCTTCCTATGACACCTGGCAATCTACGATGTGTACGAAAATCCAATAATATTATACTCCATCTAACTACTTTTATTCATAAAAATAAAATGATTTTTATTACAGATAATATTCCACAATTGATATTGTAATGATAATTCTTTGAGGAGGAAACATCCTCTTCATTACTGGTTTACTTTTAATGTCCGAATCTAAATCCGTGTGCTTTTTCCAACCGTGTATTATGTGGATTTTGAACTGCAAATTATGGTATCCTTGCAACTTGCTAGGAGTAGTATTCTTTAAGGAAAATGCCTAGCTAGCTAAAGGCAGACTTGTTATTTTACTTAGTTTGGTGCCCAATTAATGCTAGGAGGGAGGGTCATGTCCAAGGGAAACACTTCACTAACCGGAGATAAACTTCAATAATAGAATTCGCTCTTATATATTTGTAATTTTTCAAACATCGTACTATCGGTAAATGCTAGTAGTTGTGTTCATGTGTATGCATCACACCCAACTTAGACATGAATATGTGAACTCGGAACCTAATCCCAATTACATCTACAAATTTATGACAAACAATACGACTTGATCAGCGAACATTGAATGAGATTATGAGAACGTCGCAGCTGGGTTGATTTTACACACCTTCTTGTGAAGCTATGATCGTGAATATGAAATAATTAAGATCTCATGAGTGTGATCACACGACCTCATTAATCATGTAACAAGAGTTATTCTAACTAGGAGTACTATATTATAATTCATTCATCCTCCATCTACTAATCATACATTCATACTCGAACTAGTAAAGAGTGTGGATTAATTGTTTGGATCGTAAGGACTAACTAAGAGTGGTTGGGGTAGCCATTTGCTACGAGTTATTATTTGAATTGTTCACGGCGAGATATTATGGGATTTAAAATAAATAGAATTGATTGAGAATAATGGAATTTGAATGATTTTGGTGTGTGCAATGCATATTTGAAGAAGTAGAGGTGGATTCGAATAATTTCAAAAACAGTACTAAGGTTTGATGCGATTTACACCGAGGAAATTATATGACTGCTTCTAGTTTGTAACCTATGATATGAATGTTGGGGAAATTGATTTCACTTCAGTAACAAAATGAATCGTAATAATAAATGAATTGATTAATTTAATGCCGCCGACCAAATAAGTAGGGGGTTAATATTCCCCGTCTTTAACCGCGGCGGGCTCTCCGCAGCCGCGCCTGCGCCGACCACGTACGCTGTAGTAAATGATCTAATAGTTTCAACGCAGCGCAGCCATTGTGGAAATTCATGCACTGTTTTTTCTTCTTTTTTCATACATGTTACGAGTTTGTGAAACATATTTGGCACATATATAAATTAATGAATCTGCTTTTTAAAAGATGAAATGAAGAAAAAAGTTCATGTCGTAGTGCGGCTGTTACGTGGAAATTTCGTTGACGTGAGTAAACCATTTCATATCGGACATTTAATTGGTCGACAAATACTACCCAAAATATAGTTTGTTAAAAGTAGATATATTCGTTGGATAAATTTCTCATATGTTATGAAGTTGATTATAAAACACACAAACTATGGTCATATTCGTTATATAAATTTCTCATATGTTATAGATTCAATTGCTAAAGCTAATAAAAATGAAAATTTATCTGAATTTTAATATTGTCATGCTGGAAACAAATCAGAAAGTTATAGGTAGTTGTGAGATTGTAGAATTAGTCATATAATTTTTCAATCCGCAACGAAATAGCTGATAACAGAGTGCATCTTGAATTCTGAGTATGGGGTGCAATAAATAATTTATGGCATAGAATGCAAAGATTGAGAGGAGTCGTAGTAACCAAGTTTTTTAATGACTCAAAGATAACACTTGTAAATTATTGTATAGTTTTACTTAGCACTTCTTCTTTCTCATCCCACACCTTTCTTATCTGTTGCATCGTCGCATCCTTCTCTTGTGAATATCGAAATTATTGACGTCGCTCATCTCATCTTCTATTGTAGTAATATGATGGATACATCATTGGCCGATAAGATGATTCCCTCCAATTAATAAGTTGATAATTATATATGTGTAATCTATAGCTTACAAAGGCAAACTTTTGTAATCTATAGCTACAAATAAAACTTAAACTACCATAATTTAATATTCGAGCTTTGTCATGTGCTTGAGTGTTGAAACTAAAAATTCATATAGGAGTAAAATGTATAGTGAAAATATGCGGTGGCTAGCAAAGAATGGAAGATTTAATTAATGTTATGTTGGGTTCATGTCATATAGTACTAATTTTATGGACTAACATTAAAGAGATAGTACTACATACTACTACCTCCGTTTCATAGTAGTAAAATCATTTTGCTATTTTGGTACATTCCATAATAGCAGAGTTATTTTTTTTTTTTGATAAAAGTCAACATATTTCTTTTCATTTACACATAACTTTTTCTTAATCTGTGTGCCGAAAAGAAATGTCTTCACCGCTATAGAACGAAGTGAGTAGTAGTAACGAGAAACACATGCCATTCATAGCAGATTGTATAACACACTCACTCGTTTACACTTCCCACGTATCTAATCAGCAATGCCGCCAACGAATCCTGGTTGCCACGTAACCCATCTCCCCCAATTAACCCCTCTCTCTCTCTATATATATATATTGAGTAGTCCCATTTCCACTCATTCTCTCCCCCAAACAACTGAAGCAACCCACTTTGATGGCGGCGGCTGGCCGGCTCCGCGACACCACCGACTCGCACTTCCGCGGCGTGAGGAAGCGCCCCTGGGGCCGCTTCGCCGCCGAGATCAGGGATCCCGCGAAGAAGAGCCGCGTCTGGCTGGGCACTTTCGACACGGCCGAGGAGGCCGCCCGCGCCTACGACGCCGCCGCCCGCCGATTCCGCGGCCACAAGGCCAAGACCAACTTCCCTCCTCCCACCGATTCCAACCTTGTGCACCTCACCCTCGGCCGGCCGGCGATGCTCAATCTCCGGCCCGAGTCGCGGCAGGAAATTATCCAAGTGATTAACCAAATGCGGCGCCCCACGCTGGATTTTCTAGGGAGCGATTCAGAGTCGTGTTCGGCCGTGGTGGACATGCCGGGAAGAGGCATCGCTCTCGATCTCAACCTCCCTCCTCCCGAATATACTTAGTTGGAGGAATTTGTATCCGAGTAATAAAAAAACTAAAATATTTAGATGGTTAATTGTAGATGAGAGATCGAAGACCGTCGGATGTCAATAGTTAGAATATGTCCCATTTTCTGCCGGGATTTGGGATTTGGGATTTGGGATTTGTTGTTTTCTTATCAATGGAATGCTATTTCAGCAAAATCAACCGCTTCTTTAATTTGTTTTTCCTTTTATTGCACGTTTTCGCTATACATATAAAAAAGAAAGAGACGGAAAATAGCTCCGGCCGGGAAAGGGGGCTAATTCGGCGCTACGGTTAGGCACGTGTGGTGTCAGTACGGACGGACACTAATTGCTGTGGCTTCCGACTTTTGCCACGTTTATTTTCATACTACTTGTATCTTTTGTTTAACGTACAAATACATTTCATGATATTTTTCTTTTTTTAAGAGATAAAATGAAAAATGCATACGTACTTAATTACTTGCAAAATTAAAAATAGTGTATGTGTTTGATGATTCATGACAATGACAGCTTACGGAAACAGTCAAACCTCGAACGAAACTACTACGAAAATACGGCATTTATGCCGTATATAAGTAAATGATTATATGGTATATACCTCTTTAATTATTAATCACGTTAATCATGAATTTAGCGGATCATTTCTATTGGTTCATATCGGGAAAATATATTAAATGTTTAATGTTATTGATCCGAACGAAGGTTGAGTTGAACAAGCTGCTAAGCATGATTAAGGAATTGGGCAATGTGGCAACATTTGGTTGTGGTCCTCATTGTACTATTTTCCAGCTAGCATAAATCTAGATCTTTCCTCTCATTGTATTTAATCTGATTACATCAATGAATGAAGCAAGCAATCATAAAACAATTATAATCCTTTCTTCTTTTATCTTTTCCTCTTATGGCCTCTAGTGACTTAGCTTTCATGGTATCAGAGCAGGCTATTTTTTGTTTTCTTCTGCTTAGCTCTCTCCTATAGGAGGCAATGGCAGAAATCTTAAATGAGCCAATCAATACCTCTAACCTCTATTCTTCACTACCACCACAGTATCCCACTCTCAACTATAATCACCC
>NC_062965.1:19575191-19616884 GCF_023119035.1 Salvia hispanica
GAGTTATTTATTAATACGTCTTCTCTAATTTGTTGTGTTTAGACTGGACTCGAAGTACATGTTCACAATCAAATGTGCTTCAATGTCTTAAATAATTAAACCATCATCCATTAATTTCATGACTGAAAATAAGGGCAAAAAATAATACATGGTCTTCTCACTTGACAGACTATAAGTTTAGCAATTAATATAAAAGATTATATACGCCTCATAATAAATGGTAGTATCTCCAAATCACGCGCATACTCGAGTAATAAGTACCATGGTAGTAGTAGACATATTTGGATGACCAAATGCATACACAAGATTTCATTTAAATGTACTTATATTTAGTACTGCAAAACAAAGTGGTCTAGAATGAATAAATTGTATGCTCTCACTACCAACCCATGTATATGGCAGTGGGCCTTTTATGATGGGCTTTCTACTATATAACTATAAAGTATTCTAGTCACTAATATTTGACCATAATGTATTTAAGCTGTTGAGCATAACAAAAATTTCATATAATGCACGATAATGTAGTAAATCACAATTTATATCCATCTAATGCAAAAGCTACTGTTACAATGGCGCAACAAAATTGTAAGAGCATCTCCAATGCAAATAGGCCATTCATTCTCTCTCCCTGGCATGTAGCAGCACTAAAAATCCACCTGCCACATCAGATTTAGGCCAGCCATAGGCCAGCCGCAATAAAAATAATTCAAAAAAAACTACATTTACGGAATTAAAATTACGATTAAATTACGGAATTAAATTTCCGAGACATATACGAGAAAATTCATTAATTGCATTAAAAAAGGTACATAGATAAAAAAAATTACATAATAAAGAAAAAAAACTATCGGCATGCAGTCCTTCATGCCCACAACTCTTCAATTATATCCTTTTGGAATTGAATATGAGCATCCACTTGGCGCATGTCGGCAAATTCCTTGAGGCGGTCGGCTTCATCGAGAGGTACCCCACGTCGTACGTTAGGGGTGGCCGTTCCGTGGCTTGGACCGGCTTCATCGTCATTGGCCCAACTAGTCAATTGTACGCCTTCGTCTTCGATCATGTTGTCCAGGATAATGCAGGCGTACATTATTTAGGAAACGCATCTAATATTCCACAAAAATTCTTTATATCGAGGCCAGACACCAAATGTGGCTCCACGTCCTTGCGCGTTGACTCCTGCCGTTCCGCAAAGTAGGCCTTCCTTTCATCACTTGAGTGCATGATCGTCTTCACAAACAACATGCCACCTAGGGTATATCCCATCCGCCAGAAGTAATGTAGCCCATATCATGCAGTTTGCCGTTGGCCCACAATTGGGAACTTCGAGCTGGGCCAGAGCGCTTTCCCGAGCATTTCTCGTTGAAGAGGAGGCGACAAGTTCGGGGAGACAGGTGGGTCGTTGTTCGGCCAGGCTACCCCAAAATACGCATGCCTGATCCACAG
Source organism: Salvia hispanica (assembly GCF_023119035.1). NCBI lineage: Eukaryota > Viridiplantae > Streptophyta > Magnoliopsida > Lamiales > Lamiaceae > Salvia > Salvia hispanica. The sequence goes on from NC_062965.1 coordinate 19,576,638, forward strand.
CCGGTAATTAGCTACGGCCTCGAGGATCATCGTGGGATTCTTTGACTTGTAGTCGGTCGTGTAGGCCCGCTTCCAGGCAGTCGGACAGTTCTTTCACTCCCAATGCATACATTTTATGTTGCCTAACATCCCAGGGAACCCATGCTTCTCCCCGTGCATCTGCATCAAATTCTGACAATCTTCGGGAGTAGGGCTTCGAAGGTACTGCTCACTTGAAAATGTTCATCACGCCCTCACAGAAATACTCCAGACATTCCAGGGCAGTCGACTCACCGATGTGGAGGTACTCATCTCACATGTCTGCCGCGCCTCCGTAGGCCAACTGCCCGATTGCCGCCGTGCACTTTTGAATAGGGGTGTGGCCGGGTCTGCCAACCGCATCGTGCCTGAAGCGGAAACACAGATATCGACGCTCCAAAGCGTCAACGATACGCATAAACAACTCCATGCGCATTCTAAAACGCCGCCGAACATGTTTGCGGGAAACCGCATAGTTCTACGAAAAGTAGTCGTCATACACATCAGCTGATGTGCAGCTATGTGATCCCTATCAATCACTGCTCGGCGGTGGATAACCCGTGGAGGGCGAGATATCGCTGCTGTTCCACCCTACGCATGTACCGCTCCATCTCGCGGTTCATGTAGGCATTCATAGCCTCGTTCATCCTCCGTTCGTACTCCTCAGCATCCCACCACTACCACCACCTTGCTACCACCACGCGTTACTCATCGCTCGATGATGCTCTTGTACAGAAAGTTAGAGAGAGAAAAAAGTCGTTAAAACAAGCGGTGCAAATGAAAATGAAACTAAAATCGCGTTTATATAGGTTTTAAAAAAAAATTAAAAATCGTCGCTGGCCGATCGGGCCGCCACAATGGCGGCGCAGCGCATCGGCTAGCCTTGGCCGATTTTTTCGCCGAAATGCGGCTAGCCTGCTCCAATGGTTCGGCTAGCCGACCGACTAGTCACATGAATCGGCTAGCCGGTTGGCTAGCCGGCATTGGAGATGCTCTAAGTACTGTAATTGAAGATTTCAATTTCATTAGAGCATCTCCAATGGTCGGCTTGCGACCGGCTAGCCGATTCGCGGCGCTGGCCGATCGGCTAGCGGAACCATTGGAGGCTGCCAGCGGGAAATCGGCCAAAATTTCGGCGTGGGCTGGCCGATCGCGACGCGCAGGCCGGCATTGTGGCGTGCCAATATTTTTTAATTTCTTTTTTATTAATTCTTTTTTTTAATTTTTGAAAAACTATATAAATGCGATTTTCTCTATCTCTAAATTTCTGTACAAGAGCAACATCTAGCGATGGACAACAACAACTAGCCCAATACAAAATTAAGACCTAAAACAGAAACATGTCATACCGTCGGGCGGGTCAGCCTCTCTCGCGCCCCCGGACCTCTTCATGGCAAGGGGGCGTCGCCCCCCTTGACCCCCTGACTATAACGGATTCAAGGCATACTAACATTTTTTAATGTATTTTTTTAATAAACTAGTGAGGAGGAGAGTGGGGCGGTGGCTCGTGTGTGGAATTTTTTTTATTATATACTTTTTTTTATTTTTAGTTAATGTACTTTTTTATTTAAATAAAATTAATGAATTTTCCTGTATATGTCTTGTAAATTTAATTCGGTATTTTAATCGTGATTTTAATTCCGTAAATATAGTATATTTTGAATTATTTTTTTTGCGACTGGCCTAAATCTGATGTAACAGGTGAATTTTTAGTGTTGCTGACGTGGCAGGGAGAGAGAGTGACTGGCCTATTGATTGCCTATTTAGTAATGGAGATGCTCCTATCCTGACTATAATTTATGATTAGTGAGGTAAGCGCAATGATTGACAAAGGATGCTAAAATGCGCCATGAGTGGAGGCAGCCGTGGAACAATATAAAAAAATAGAAAATGTTAATTTACGTATATAAGCCGCCGTGACGCCTCTACTGTGACCGACAAAGTTGCTGCGCTGTGGTGACCCACATCGATTCACTCTATCCAGAATCTGCCACGTGCCCGTTATCATGTTTCTCAATTTTCAACATTTCCGGCACCACCAAATATCGCCATGTCGTCTTCTTAAAAAGTTGGTAATAAAGAAACACCATAATTTCAATACTGTTGAGTACAAACCTATCTAACTATTTAGGTGAAATTTGCTAACTTGGATTAAAATGGAGGCAATTAATGTGGTGGGAAGCAATAAAAATTACTCCCTTTATCCCCCCGTTAAGAATCAGATTTTTCCATTTCAGTCAGTCCCCACTTAAGAATCAGATTTTTCCATTTCAGTCAGTCCCCACTTAAGAATCACACTTCATTTTACCATAAATGATAAGTAGGTCCCATATTCCACTAACTCATTTCACACGCATTTTATTATAAAATCAATATAAAAAGATGGATCCCACATTCCACTAACTTTTTCAACCAACTTTTATTTACATTTTTTAAAATCCGTGTCCGGTCAAACTATGACTACGAGGACGGAGGGAACTACTCCACGAATAAATGTGAGAGACGACTTTTCTGTGTGGCTGCTTGCGTGTTTTATTACACAAATTATGCTGCCCACATGTCGTTCTTCAGCCTTTCTGACAATACTCATTTTTATCCCTTAATCATCACACAAGGTCCACATTCTTTATTTTACCTTCATATACATATGTTCTATCTATATTTATATAAATTTCTACTCTTTAGATTATCCAAAGTTGTAACCACCTATGCCCTATTTCGTACTCAACTCATCTAATCATCTTCCCTTCAATTTTATGTTAAGTCACAATTTCTATATTCCAAAAATATTATCAAGCCCACCCCAAGGGCCATCCTCAACCAACTAGAGCAAAACGTCGCTACATCCCTCGTGATCGAGAGGGAGCCCATGAAAGGCTCTTTGCCGACTATTTTTCCGACCAGCCGCGGTATCCACAAGATTACTTTCGGCGCCGTTTTCGCATGTCAAAACGGTTGTTTATGCGTATTGTCACCACATTGTCCACCCGCGTTGAATACTTTCAAGAAGGTGCAGACGCAACCGGTCGGCAAAGTCTCACGGCGTTGCAAAAGTGTACTTGTGCCATCCGACAACTTGCTACTGGGCAAACGGCTGACCTCTTCGACGAGTATTTGCATGTCGGTGAGTCAACTGGAATCCTATGCCTCAAGAGTTTTTGCGACGGCGTTCGTTCTGCTTTCGGCGAGGAATTCCTTCGGGCACCCACCACCGACGATTGTCAACGGTTGCTTCGTCTTCACGAAACAGTCCACGGTTTTCCCGGTATGCTAGGCAGCATTGACTGCATGCATTGGAAGTGGAAGAATTGCCCGACTGCTTGGAGGGGGCAACACTTAAGCGGCCACAAAGGTGGCGGCCCAACGCTTATCCTTGAAGCGGTCGCCGACTACCGCCTATGGATTTGGCATGCATATTTCGGTGTTGCCGGATCCAACAACGACTTGAACGTGCTATATTCTTCACCACTCTTCGATGATGTTTTGAATGGTGTAGCACCGGCGATCGACTTCACCGTCAACGGAAATGCATACCACATGGGTTACTATCTCGCCGATGGTATCTACCCAAGGTGGTCGACTTTCGTGAAGTCGTTCAGCAATCCACAAGAGCCGAGACGGATTCTTTTTGCGCAGCGTCAAGAGTCTGCTCGGAAAGACGTCGAAAGAGCTTTTGGTGTCCTTCAAGGCCGATTCAACATTGTGAAGTCCCCTTCTCGGCTTTGGTACGTTAAGAATATCGCCGACATCATGTACACGTGCATTATCTTGCACAACATGATTATAGCTGACGAAGGACCGATGGCGGGTAACTTTTACGACGAGGATGAAGCCGGAAGCTCAACCGCGAGGTCTCCCCCACGTCGAGGTGTGCATACGACGGTGAACGAGAGGATGGAAAGAAGACACACAATGCGCGATACAAGAGCCCACGCCTCTACTACCACAGAACGGAGGGAGTACTTCCTCCGTTCCATTTAGAGTCACGTTTTCATTTTGGATGTTCCATAATAATAGAATCATTTCTTATTTTAGTAGTAAAAAATACTCCATATTTTCTCGCTCATACTTTTACTTTTCTCTTACTTTATTATATCTAATTTTTCTCTCTCCTACTCTATTAATCTCTCCTCCCCATAATATAAGTCACATTTATTGTTGGACAAGTTTTAAAAAATATAAAGACTAGTGAGTTGAAAAAGTTAATGAAATGTAGAGTCCATTTTTTATATTGTTAGTGGATAATTGAATCTATTTTATTAGAAAGATAAAACTCTTTTAAATAGAATTGATTATTTTGAAAATGAGTCCATTTTTATAGAATGGATAAAGTATAATGGTGGCCGCCCCATCTCTTTTGTCTCCTATTATTAGTCTTTGTCTCCTGTATTTATTTAACCTTATAAAACATGCAAATTTTTTATAATGGTTAAAGAGCCAGGGCCCATAGACTATGACAGCAAACACAAATTCATCGCCTTTTAGAAGCACTTTCTCTTCCCACCCATATCCATAATTATTAATTACCATAGACGGTCTACTCGTGAAATTTTATTGGGCGTACAATGATCGGAATCATTTACTACTATTACTTATTACAATTTGATACTACAATAATTCAATGGTTGTAAAATTCAAATGATGTAAATATATACTACTAATTATTAAAATGAAAACTTTAAAAATTATATGTTGAAAGTATAAAATATACTTTATTAAGTATTATCCCCCGTCCCACAAGAATATGCACTATTTCTTTTTTTAGTCCACCCACAGGAATATGCACCTTCTAATTTGAAAAACTATTATACCTAATGAGGTAGAACTCATTCTTCACTAACAATATTTTAATTACTTTTTCTCTCTACCTCTCTCTTATTTTACCAATTTTATATTAAGCCCGTGTCGAATCCAAAATACCTATTTAGGACGGAGGGAGTACTAGTTTGCAGTACAAAAATATACTAGTTGAAATAACTTATTAGTTTTCAACTGATATATTTTGTACTCTCAACTAATATTTTTAAAAATTCTTATTTTAAGTTAGTTTCAACTAGTGGCAGATCCAGAGAGTGGCCGGAGGGTGTGGTCGCCATCCCTAGCAACCAGTTACTACGGACACGGACATATATTTTCCATTGTCCCCCCTTCCATTTGCTTCTAATTTGGCTGCACGGATGAAGTAATGTGGCAGTTTCGCCCTCTTCATTTTTTTTATCCTATATACACCTTTAATTTAATTGAACCACTTCCTATATTGTATGTATATACATATTTACTACTCCCTCTGTTCCAGAGTAATAGGGACGTTTTTCCATTTCCGTCCGTTCCATAGTAATAGAGTAATTTCCCTTTTTAATAAAAGTCAACACATTTTTCCACACCTACTTTACTCTCTCTTACTTTTTTCTATCTTCATCTCTCTATCTTTTTCATTTTCCACTTTATTCTCTCTTTACTTAACTCACCTAACACAATTTTTCTTAATCTCCGTGCCGAAAAGTTTTACCTCCATTACTATGGAACGGAGGGAGTAGTATTTATTGTGGACGATGAAATTGGGCGACGACTTAAAACTCATAACATCCACTATTGAGTAGATGAAGGAGTAGAGTAGTTTTTCACCTTAAGGACACAACTTGAAAGCCGGCATAAGATCCACGCGTCCCATTAATACCTAATCCTATAACTTCGCCGCTCTCTACATGAACATGACTTTGTCCATTTTACAATTGCATGTACAATTTTTATTTAATAGATATGGTACCAACTACTATTCTCTTTCTATTTGGTCCCCACGTTACACTAATTTAATATCACCCTTATCACACGTCTTTTCACCTATCGCCTATTTCCTCACATTACAACTATTCAACCATTCCTTTAGACGTTCGTATACGTATATATTCCCTCTATTTCATACTACTCCATATTGCTTCAAATAAAGCAACTTGCTTTTGTATGGGTGTGTGGGGTTTCGAGAGGTGCTGACCTCTAATCAGTACGTACATATGCATGAAAATACTTCATTTTAACAACTTTATATGAAACATTTGGATTATTTCTTTTCGGATTGTTTCATTTGAATTGACCTACATTTTAACAACTTTATAGTAGGACTCTTCTTGGTTAAATTTGACAACATTACTCTTGCATAAATTATTTTTATCCATATAGAAGCCTCCAAATCATTTTTAAGTAGTAGTATCTGTAAAACTAGATTGTTTCCATCTTATTCTTATCCATATGGAATTCCTTCTTGGCTTAAATTATTCAGTTGTTTAGGGTAACAATAGTAAGATAATACTCCTTCCGTTCCAAGATAAGTGACTTGTATTCCTTTTTGGGGTGTCCCACTATAAGTGACCTATTTCCATTTTTAGCAAAAAGTTATCTCTCTTACTTTATTCTCCACCTACTTTATTCTCTATTCTCTCATCTACTTTTCTCTCTCTCATACTTTACTCTCTCCACTTTAACTTATTTAAATACCATTCCTTAAATCCCGTACCCAAAAGAAGTAGGTCACTTATCTTGGGACGGAGGGAATATCAACTTGAACAAAACATTAGTTGGACCCAATAACTTTTACGTTCGCTAGCATCAAGATTTACTCGTAGCAGTACAAATTCAGTAAAGTATTCATTTTGAATCTTTGATAGTATACTAATCCCTTCGTCCGTCATTAGGAGTCTCATTCATGGGCGGAACGAATTTTAAGAAATATTAAGAAAAATTGGTGGAAAAAAATTAGTGGAATAGAAGTCCCACTTATATATATTAGTTTTAAATTAAATGCGAGTGAAATGAGTTAGTGAAAGGTGAGACTCTATTAACATTTATGGTAAAACTGAACCAGGACTTTTATTCACGGATGAATTAAAATGGAAAAACAGGACTTTTATTCTCACCGATGGGAGTAAATTCCATTTCCCAACTATTCAACCATCACGAGAAAAGTATATATACTGGAAACCTAATAAATTCAGAGTACAAATTGATGATGTAAAAGCAATAATAGATGACATGAAAAAACAGGAGAAATTGAAAATTAGAAAAAAGAAAGCAGGCAACTGAATGGTCAAATCGAGGCATGAAAGCCCACGTGAATATAAGCCTAATCCGTCCAAAGAAATCCAACCGCAATGAATATACTGTTTTTTTCACATAAATCGTATGCCTCTCAATCTTGTACTACTACTTATCCTCTGAAAAGAAATTGCCCCTTATTACATACAACTCCATTATTAATTCATTTTATTTTATGCCCACACGGCTCGCTTTCCTCGTCACAGTGAATATAATTATTCCCACATTTGTCGGCGCGTGCGGTGCCCACCAATTTTTTTAATCCACTAAATTAAATTAATAATCCATGTTTAACTAAAACTTAAAACAACATGCAAGGGATCAAAAAGATTCAAATTAAGGGTGGAGAGAATATACACAGGCGAATAACATAATTCATCCGAATCCGAACATAATCATGATTCTACGACCAAGCTCAGAAAAATCTCAGTTGTCGGAAGAAAAAAAACACGAGGAAAACGCTACCTAGCGCCGCCAAAATAGGAACTCTACAGCCACAGCGGCGGCGGCTCGTTCAGGTCAATGGGCAGGCCGCGTCTCACGATCCCGAAATACTTGGCCGGAGCGTCACCGACGGGGGGCGGGGCGGCGGCGGCATTGGAGGAAACGGCGGCGGTGTGGAGGAGGTCGTTGATGATGAGGCGGCCGGTGGGGGCGATCCAGCGGTGGTGATCGGAGGGGAGATTGAGATCGAGAGAGAGGCGGGAAGAGGGCGGCGAGGGGAAGTTGGTCTTGGCCTTGGCGCCGCGGAGGGACCTGGCGGCGCCGTCGTAGGCGAGGGCGGCCTCCTCGGGGGTGTCGAAGGTGCCGAGCCAGACTCGTGTCTTCTTCCAGGGGTCGCGGATTTCGGCGGCGTAGCGGCCCCACGGGCGCTTCCGGACGCCTCTGTAGTGGCCCTCGCGCGTGGAAGCCATGGCGATGAAGAGAAGAGAGGAGAAGTAGAGAGAGAAAGTGAGTGACGCAACTGCTGGGTTTATTATGAAGCTGAAGAGGAGAGTTATGTTATGTGGTGCGTGTTTGTGTGTTTTGGGGGTGGGTCCCACTCAGTCTCCCGTAATCGTCGGCTGGACGGCATGAACCGCTTAAATAAACAACTGCGAGTTATCGTGTGCGGCGCGGGACCATTCCTTGCCGTGCGACTTTTTTACTATCATTACTCATGAGGTGCTCCACCATTTCCCTTCTATCAAATCATCAAAATAACTAACAACCCATTTTAATGGCATCAAGTCAAAATTAACTGTTAACCCTGGGCGAATACGAAATTTTTCATTTTAGTTTATTCATGAAAAAGAGTCCCAACTTATTTTTATTATAAATGATAATAAGATCACACATTTAACTAACTAATCATTCCGCTCACATTTCATTTAAAATTAGCAAAAAATAATAAAACATTTTTCCTCTCTTGCTTAGTCCATCTTTCTTACTTTATTCTCTCTTTAGCTCTTCTACTATTTCGCGCTCAAACTTTATTCATTCTACTTTAACTCAATAAATATCATTTGCTTAAATCTCGTGCATAAAAAAAATTCATCACTTGTGGTGACTGGTGACACAGAGGAAGTGTATACAAGTGAGACTCATATATGACTAGTTCTTTTTCCATTCATTTTTCATAATATTTCTTAAACTATTGTCGCCAAGAAATGAGACTCCTAATGGCAAACGGAGAGAGAAAATATCTTGTAAAAGAATGACCGTTATCCATATTTATATATATGAGAAAAAATATAAGATTTGAGATCCATCATTAAAGTAAGTCGAATGAACATCAGACTTCCACCCATTAAATAGACAAGAAAAGAGACAAGAGATTCATAATCGACGAAGTGGAGAGATCCAACACCAACATTAAAGTGGACCGTAGTGAACATTAGACTTGCACAATCAAAATAGACCAGAATGAACATTAGACTTGCACATATGAGGTATACCAAGACAAGAAATGATAAGAGATCCATCAACGACTTGTACCGCTTTAACTAATACTGATATAAGATCTGAGCTATTCACTACCTTATAAGCCTAGTAAGAAAAGTGAGTTATTCATACTTATATAGATTGGACACAATAGAGTCAGACCTACCTAGGGGTTTGAGAATCTCATGCAACCTCCAACAATTTCACGATTTATACTATATATAGTCATGGCATATCAGTATTTGCTTATCAGCTCAAGTGTAGCTTAGCAATTTCCATGCCCGAGTTCAGTTCCCCTTAAGCCATCTTTGGTTTTTCTTTTTGTTTTTTTGTGTTTATTCATATCCACTTAACTAATAAAACTTCATTTTTTTAAATTATGTGACGAAAAGAAATGACTCACTTTGTAAAGGACGAAAGGAGTACTAATTTTAGCTCCTTCTATAGTATTTTATTTTTTGGATTATTCCATCATATTTACTACCTTCGTCCACTGTTAGAGTCCTGTTTGGCATTTTAGTCCATCTTTAAATAATAATCATATTTCACTTTTAAGATAAACGGTAAGTAAGTCCCACATTCTATAAACTTATTTTACTCATATTTTATGATAAAAAAAAATATATCAATATAAGTGAGACTCATATTCTACTTATTCAATAACTTTTCTTTATAGGAGTATTTCTTAAAACTTGTGCCCAAATAACTTCTATTATTTGAAGGAGGTAGTAATATACTCCGTTCTTTCCCAACTAAGTTGAGTCACTTATATTTTGCACTCATTTTGAGAAAATCGTAATAAATAGCTATAATGGATGTATAGTAATGTAAAAACGAGAATAATGTAGCTAAGAGTCTTATCTCCATGATTCTTGCTTTTATTTTATAATGTATCCACTTTAGGTATTTATTATAGTACTATTTTTCCAAAACAAATGTAAAAAAGAAGTGACTCAATTTAATTGGGACATATGAGGTATTAAAAAATATTTCCTCATTTCCATAGTAGTAGGGTTACTTTTAGCATTTTGATACTTTCCATAGTAGTGGAGTGATTTTTCTTTTTTATTAAAAGTCAATTCATTTTTTCTCACTTACTTTATTCTCTGTTACTTTATTTTCTTTTCATCTCTCTACATTTTTTATTTTCTACTTTATTCTTCTTTTACTATATCCACTTAACATAATTTTCCTTAAATCCTATTTCAAAAAGAAATGTCGCTACTACTGATGAACGGAAGGAGTTGCATTGAACACATAAAATAGCTTAAAAATTAGCAGTGACGTATTATTTGGAAAACGAAATTTAATTTTCTGATTTTAATGCAAAAAGATAACCGGCAGAATTGGTTAATTATAAATCTGGGGCGCTTGTATTTACTTACTCCCTCCGTTCATAGTCATAGTACTAGAGTCATTTTATCATTTTGGTAGATTTGATAGTAATAGAGTCATTTCTCTATTTTAGTAAAAGTCAACATATTTTTTCATGTCTACTTTATTTTCTCTTACTTTTTTTCTCTTACTTTTTTTCTCTCTTCATCTTTATATTTTTTTTTATTTTTCATCTTATTCTCTATGTAATATTTACTTAATTCATCTACCAAAATTTTTCTTATTCTACGTAACGAAAAGAAATTCTTCTATTATTACGGAACAAAGAGAGTATTTATTTACATCATCATGATTGTCCACATTAGTGGTACAGTAAAATAAAAAAAAGACAACTACTTGTGTAAGTGTGGGTGCAATTATTACTGTGGGTGACCGGTCAAAACATTGCAACCATCTCGTGTGTAAAGATATTTGATGAAACCGCAGGGAATAAATTTGTAGAGAAAAAAATAGTGAATAATAGTGCGTGGGGGTGGTGGACGCAGCAGGAGCCGCCGCCTGATATGACGTGTCGTGGGTTGGGGGGCGTGGGCATTTGTCATGTGACTCAGACCAATCTCTTGGCCCCATGCTGACGTATGCCCTACCCTACCTCCCCCTCGTACGGCGCTGCCCAAGAACCGGCGCCTCATCCTTTTAAATCCTTTTCTTATTTTTGAAAAAATTGGATGTATTAGGATTAATTATATACTTTCTTCTTCTTCTTCCAAGACCTTTTTGACTTAATTAATTACTCCTTCCGTCCCACGAGAGTCATATACCATTTTGAGTTAGTATCATATTACTTAAACCATTTATTTTTTTAACTAAAAACTAAACATCTAATCACACTTATTTTATTCTTTCTTTTACTTTATCATCTCTCATCCCTCTTACTTTATTTTCTCTTCTACATTATGTAACTCACTAAACACAACTTTCTTAAATCTCATGCCGAAAAGAAACGACTCAAGTAACATGAGACAGAGAGAGTACTCAATTAGTCAATTCGTCCCAAACATTTTAGACGATAGAAAATTAGTGTATAATTGGTTAAGTAATAGAAATAAGAAGAATAATAGTTAAAATAATGTCAACTGATAGTTAAACATATATTATTAATTATGGTATAAATTGTAGATAAAGTGACGTATATGAGTAATGAGTTTGAGAGAAGTTTTAATAAATGGAAAGAGATAATTTATGAGACGGATAAAAAAAGAAAAATGTCTTTATTTTTATGAAACGGAGAAAGTGGAAATGAGATAATTTATGAGACATGAAAAAAAGAAAAGTGTTCTTATTTTTATGAAACGGAGAGATTATTTGTGGATGCTGTCTATTTGGGTGGACCTTTTGCAACGTACATTGAGTATATAATTATAATAATTATAATGGTTTTAACTTTAAATTATGGATTTGAAGTTTTTTTTTTTTTCAAACTACGTGAGATTTTAACTCAGAGATTCGAATTTATTCTAAACCCTATCAAAGGCCGAACCGAAATTGGATGTGTTGTATTCGTGTTGTCTTACAGACCGAGATTGGATGTGTTTTAAGTCACAAAGATTCTACTACTCCTACTTATTATACACTAGTTCTAAGTTAGAAATTAAATTTGAAGAATTTGAAATGCATATTTTGGCAAAAGAAAGAGATTTGTGGGTTTTGGGTCGTTGTTGTTGGGCTAGAGTGGTGGGTGACAGAGTTTTTGGTTTGTTGTGGTGGCCCCCAAACTGGAAGAGTGCAGTGTACGGGTTGGGCGGCATTGGAGTTTATTTTGGGACCATTAATTAATGCTTAAACCATATACCATTACCTAGTTTTATGAGGTCAAATAATTATGTAAAATATAACTTAACTAAATTCTATATGTATTGTAAAGTTGAGACAATGCAAATCTCTCATTGGAAGATTGAGTACTTTAGATGCAATCCCTATTATATTTGGTGGAAAATATACAGTACTCACTCTTCGTTCCTGAAAATTTGTCACTTATTTTCTTTTTCATTCATCCCTAAAAATTTGATATCTTTTATTTTCATCATTTTTAATAATAGACCTCACATTCCACTAACTCATTTTCACTCAGATTTTATTTTAAAATTAATATATAAAAGTAGAATCCACATGACATCAACTTTTTCAACTCACTTTCTATTACATTTCTTAAAATCTGTGCCGAATCAATTTGTGACGAATTTTGGAGGAAGGAGGGATTACTTACTACTCCCTCCGTCCCAACAAAGTTGAGTCGTATTCCTTTTTAGTCCGTCCCAACAAAGTTGAGTCATTTCCTTTTTTAACAAAAGACAAAACATCTAATCACTCTTTTTTTATTCCATCATTTACTTTACTCTCTCTTATCTTTTCTACTTTTTTCATCTCTTCTATTTATTTAATATAAATTCTTAACCTTCGTACCTAAAAATTTTGTCTCAATTTTTATGGGACGGAGGGAGAACTTATATTCCATTTACTACTTATTCCATGATTCATTTATGTGAATGGTTTGATACAGATTATCCGGCAGAGAGAGAAAAATAGGTTTAAAAGTTAAGGGAAGCGAGTAGATAGGGGTGAGGTGGGCACGTGGGGTGGGGTGCAATACGTGGTGTCCCAGTTGAAGGAGACACCCAACCTCTTTCTCACATCATCCATTCAAAAATCAAAACCTACTTTTGCGTGCCCCTTTTTTTGACTCCATTGTGGAGTACTTTTTTAATTGAATTTCCTCTTATTAATTAAAAAAATAAATGTGTAGCTCTGATATGATAAATTGAATTTACTTCTTGCGAGCAACGACAAAGTAAAATCCAAAAGAGCAGTCTGAAAATATGACGTGTGTTTGAGTGTTGTGTGGGAGTTGTGCAACTGCTACTGATGCTCTACACACTGACTGCTGCCACAACCTCACTAGCTCATTCATTTCTATTAATTGTTTTTCATTTTTCAGAATAATTCCCTTATATTTACATATTTCTGTTCAACATATTTATTATTTCCATTCTAATGATACTGTCGAAATCAGCTGTACTAGTACAAAGTTGCACACATTACATTTTTATTTGAATTTTACAGACTTTTTTTAGTTAAAGAATGAGTGGTTAATTTCAAAATACTTATATGATGAAAATAATATAAATTGGAATCAAACGGCAGCCCTTGGTGTGGGAGCATTTTGACTTCTTCTTTCAAGTATTTGATTGGTGGACGCGTCTGCCCTCATACGTCCCTTTCACTTATTATATTTAAACATTTTAACCCTTTCACTTATAGCATCTTCAAAGAAAAGTACTCCCTCCCTCCGTCTCATAAAAGTTGAGACAAAACTTTTGGGTACGGAGATTAAGAATTTATATTAAATAAATAGGAGAGATGAAAAAAGTAGGAAAGATAAGAGAGAGTAAAGTAAATGATGGAATAAAGTAAGAATGATTAGATGTTTTGTCTTTTATTAAAAAAGGAAATGACTCAACTTTTATGGGACAGGGGGAGTAAATTAAAAGATACATAATTATCTTCTCATAAAGATAACTATGACTTCATAAAAAGTACTTCCTCCTTTTCTTCATAGTTGAGGTGAAACTTTTCAGCACGGAGTTTTAGAAATGAATGTTGGGTGTGTTAAATATATAGATAAAAAAAGTTAGAGAGAGGAAAAGGTAGATAGAATAAAGTATAAAGTGAATAAAGTAGAGAGAGTAAAGTAAGAAAAAGAAAAAAATTACCATATATAAAAATGACTCAACTATAAAAAAAACTTCTTGAAATGGAAAAATGACTCAACTATGAAGAAACGGAGAGAGTAATGAACTCCATCTTCAAGAAGAAAGTAAATTGAAAGTTAAATGAAAATAACTAATTTTATATATCTTTTAGGTCAAGAAAAAGATAAAAATACATTATAATAACTTTTTAGACACTTCTCTCGTTAGAAAGTCAATATTTATAAAGAAAGGTAAATATAGGGGCAAGGATGCCCAGTTGTGGCAAAATGCACAACGGAGCTACTGTGCTCATCTATACCCCCACTAATTTTTGTACAGTTAAACTATTTTCATTTATTTACATTATTTGTAGTTTGGATGTGCACATCATCCCCTGCTGAGTATTTTGCCACAACAAGGGATCCATGCCCGTAAATGTAGTGTTATGTCTCTTTATCTCTTCATTTATCTTTTCTCTTGGAGATGCTCTTACACAATACTCATAGAATTTATTTTTTCATTACATGTAGAGGTTAATGTGGAGTGTATTTCTCAGTTAGATAAATAATTTCGTTCCATTTTATTTATTTTTATGTTTTTGGCAACACCTGGGCCCAGGGTACAAAATAAAACCGGGGCTTCTAATACTTCGGCTCAGTTAACTATTTAAGCACAAATATAAAAAGATGGAATATTTTTTCAGTCCACTAACTTTGCTAAACTATTATTTTTGGTTCGTAAATTTTGAAAATATCTTTGAGATCCATCAACTTTGACTTAATATAATACTCCCTCTATCCCCAAAGAATTACACATTGGGTTCGACATGGATTTTAATGTAAAATTGGTAAAGTAAGAGAAAGGTAGAGAGAAAAAGTAATTAAAGTGTTGTTAGTGGATAATGAGTTCCACCTCATTATAGAAAAAAAAACGTTCCTAAATTAGAAAGTGCATATTTTTGTGGGACAGACTAAAAAAGAAAG
This sequence comes from Salvia hispanica, assembly GCF_023119035.1. Classification (NCBI taxonomy): domain Eukaryota; kingdom Viridiplantae; phylum Streptophyta; class Magnoliopsida; order Lamiales; family Lamiaceae; genus Salvia; species Salvia hispanica. The sequence continues at coordinate 19,591,735 of NC_062965.1, forward strand.
AATGCATATATCGAATCCTTTAGGAAAAAAAATACTTCAAACACCATGTCTGACAATTTAGTCTATTTGCTCTCCCTTCTTCATTAAAATATTTAATTTCTCTTTCTTTCTCCTTATAACCTCTTCACCAACCTAGCTAATCTACTCTCGACATATTCGGTCGTAATATTTCAGGGAGTTTTAGGCTGATTTCTGGTCTTAAATCCTTGAACTACTTGGATATTTTGATCAATTCTTTACCGACGATTTCCCAGCTAATATTCTATAATTTCATTAATTTGGTGATGATGAGTTAGAGAGGGAAAGTGAATTGGGGGTGACGAGGAGTTAGAGAGAAAAAGTGAATTTGAGTTCTTGTGTTTGATGCAATGAAATCTTCAAATTGGTGCGAGAATTGAATTGGACATGGACGATTGATATGAGGAAGAAAAGACTGAGAGGAAGAATGGGAAGAATAAAAGAAAGGGAAAATTAAATATTTTAATGAAGAAGAGAGAATAAATAGACTAAATTGCCCTTTATGGTCTTAAGGTATTTCTGAAGAAAAAAATAGCTCAAATGATATTAAGTTGAAGTTGACGGATTTCAAAAGATATTTTCAAAATTTACTGACCAAAAATGATAATTTGGCAAAATTTATAGACTAAAATAAATATTCCCTCTTTTAAAAATTCAAAGTAACAAATAGTATGCTATTTAAGTTGTTCTACTATACATATAAGAGAAAATCATTGTGTAATAATAACTATTTTATAGACGTAATATAAAATCAATAAGTAATTTAAAGTAAATAATAAGAGTATTACTATCATGTATACCACCCGATTATTTGCAGTGTAAGAAGGATATGCAAGCCATAGAGCAAGTTTAGGAGATATTTCAGCACAACCTTAATTTAACATTATTAATGAATATAAATCAACAAAATATGATATTCATACTGACTCCAGAAGAAATAAAAGTAATTAAGTAAGAGATTACAAAGTGAGAGAAAATGGTGCTTCTTGATCACCTGTGGGACGATGTGGTGGCCGGGCCGCAACCGGACCGCGGCCTCAAACACCTCAAAAAGGTGTACACCAGCCCCAAAGGTTGGTTTGAAGCACAACACTAATTCATTTTTATTAATGCATTAATGAAGACATGCATGCATGCGTGTGTGTTTGATGGTTAGATGGAGGAGAGGGGAGTGGCATCGTGTACCAGAGATCTCTGTCGATGCCGTCGAGCCCTTTGACGCCGGGAACGCCGACGAGTATGTCACCGACGGCTGGGAAAAAGGACAATGTGTGGCGGAGCGTGTTCAACCCGGGAAGCAACTCCGCCACCAAAAACGTGGGAGCTGACTATTTTGATAAGCCGCAGCCCAACTCCCCTACTGTCTATGATTGGTACAACCATCACAATCATGCATGCTATTTCTTGATGAACATTGTGATTATTTGTTTTGATTTAATTGCAGGCTTTATAGTGGGGATACTAGGAGCAAGCATCGTTGAAAGAAATGGATGGCCATGGTTTTGGAGTAGTTTTTTTGTAAATAAAGACACCTATAAACTTGGTGGAATATGTAGGTTTCTTCGTTTTCTTTTTATTTTTTTCTTATTTTTTGATCTAAAGATTATCTTGTAGTTTTTCTTTTTTTGTTTGTTTGCTATGAAAATAATGGATGTGTAGTTGATTACCACTTTATCCAACAAAAGCATCATTTCATTTAATAGAACATACTTATAAAAATTGGCTTGAATTTTCATAAGGACAGCTAAAAAATATCCCAACTTTGATAAAAGTGATTGTAGAAAATACTCCATTAAATAGGAGTAATTTAAGCAATGATTAGTTAAAAACTAGCCTTTTTACTACTCCAGTATCTTATGAGATTATGGAAAAGAAGGGAGAAGCAAATTGCGGCGTTAAATTGTAATGAAAGTTCACGGATAAGCCATTGGTTCTGAGCTTGGTCGCAACTATGGTGTGATGGTCAGAGTTGAAGGCCCTCATGTGAGTTTCTCAATCCATTCTTCACACGCACACATTGTCACACAGACATGTTTGTGCATCATAACATTTTTGAAGTCTGATTATTTGTCTTGTTGCCTTTTTGATATCGAGAATCAACTTTCTCTGATGTGTTCATTTCTATCTGAATTAAGTTTATTGGGTTTCTCTGCCTTTTGATATATACAAAATGTCATAATGTTTTTTGTTCGTTGGTTCTTATTTGAAAATGCGAAATCATGCTTTTCACCATTACAAGTCTCATCATATTATGATGTTCCAAAACTTGTTAGTATGTGTGGATGTGAAGTGTATGATTTATGTGCTAAATCATTATCTATTGATTAAACTTGTTGCTGTCCAATCCTTGTCGGCTCCGAGTGTTGGCTGATGCGAATCAAATTGTACATTTTTATTCCCATAACTTTACATAATTTATATAATTTGATGCTTGCAAAAGTATATTTTATGTTGTAGGAAGAGGAATTAATGGTGAAACGAAATGTGGAATGAAGCTTGGATGTCATTGAAAAAGTCGTGCAAAATACCCAATTTGACAGACTGCCCAAGTTGACAGATTGCCCAAGTTGACAGACTGCCCAGTCTGCGTCGTAAGTCCAGAAAGCTCTCAAAATGAGGCACTCGGCCGGGTGAATTTTATGCCCAATAATTACACCCGGCTGGGTACGATGTTCAAAATACGAAAATTCCAGAAAGCCCTAAAAATTGGCCACCCGGCCGGGTGATTTTAATGCCCAATAATGCACCCGGCCGGGTACGAAGACGAATTAACCTCCAAATTCAGTTTTCATATAGTTTGGAGGCGGTTTTGAGAGGGAGATTTAGACATTCTTGGACGAGAAAAGGGAGAGGAAAAGAGAGAAAGAGAGGAGGAAGAAGAGAAGGAAGAAATTCCGGCCAACATTCCGACGATCCGTCTCCACATCCCAATTTCACTCATCGAGAGCATGATTCCTATGGTTTTTATTGCAAATTCCACCATGTGTTTAGGCTAAACTCTCTATGTTGCTCCAAGTTGTAATCTAGGCTTTGTGTGGATGTTTCTACACTTTTGAACTCATGTGTTTGTTACCAACAATGTGCTCAATGTTTATACACTATGTTTTTGGCTAATAATGTAGTGTTGTTCTTTCCTTTGCTATTGTCTTTTTAACATAGTTTAGGAATGTTTGTTTGTTGGTATGCTATTGAATTAGAATTGTTCAGATGATAATTTGATAGTGGATTAAGTAGGTGATTATAGCAGATGTTTATTTCTCCAGCGCTTCCGCAGGAGTTTATAAACATTGAAAATTGGTTCATAGGTTATGTGTTCAGCTAATTGTGAACTACTCATCGTGTACATGTTCAGTGTATGTGATTAGGTTGATGTTTTAATCCCTTCATATGTTTCGTTGTATAGGTGTAGAACAATACAAGCTTAGTGAGCAACTTGGAGTGGCGTATTTTCTCATTTGAATAGTGTTTCTTTAGTTAACATGTAGCTTTATGTTGTCAACATCTTTCAAAACCAAAAAAATTAAATATTTATGCTACATCTTTTTAAGTTTTTAAGTTTTAAACAATCTTCTACCTCCCTGTGGATCGACACTTGAAATACTATTAACGACGCTGTAATCTTGCAGTATCGTAGTATTATTCGAGTTAATTAATTAAACTTGATATCTTGTAACTGAATCAGATACTCTAAAATACGCATCATTAGCCCTCCTCAATATAATGAGGAGTAACTAGTAAGAGTCATTGTGCGCAAGCTGGCTTTTTATGCTTTGTATACCACCACACTGTATGGCTGCTGCAGCTTCAACAAGCTAATAATTAATTCCAAAGCCCAACAAGCTGTACATAACCACAGATTTCTATCCCATTTTTTGGATCAACACAATTTAATACTCCTATGCATTTTGTTTGTTTTCTTTTTACTATATAGTACTCCCTTCGTCCTAGAGAAGTTGGCATACTTTGAAAATGACACGAAATTTTAGGAGGTTTTGTTTTATGTGTTAAATGGAGAGAGAAAATATAATTTTTATATTCATGTGAGAGAGAACTTTTTCCAAAAAGGAAAATGTGACATCTTTTGTGGGAAAAACTAAAAAGAAAAGTGTGCCATCTTTTATAGGACAGAGGGAGTATTCATTAAATGTGCTTCCAACCACCTGCATTGAGTTATACATTTGGAAACACATTTGTAGTGAGTAAGTACTATTATCAGTGTTCACTTCTATATGTTATGTGCTCTTAACATGTCACCACTGCACTTTTACTCCACCAAACTAGCTAAGTTTATGATTTGTCTTCTTTTTTTGGTTTTCTTTTGAGATAACAAGTTTAAATCCGTTCGCAAGTATTACTGCCATCATTTGTTGAGTTGGTTTGTATGATTGTATCTGACCTTAAATTTAATTAATAAATTCTTCGACTGCAATGCCAAGCATGGTGGTTATTCAACATTTGAACTTAAGCATCGGCACTTAAGCAAGTGATGCTAAAATGTGATGAACAAGCAGATATGTGATGAGAACCCATACTTGCTTTTCCAGATATGCAGAATCTTGCTGTTTTAGATTAGGCCAGTCATAGGCCAGCCATTCTCTCCCCTGCCACGTCAGCAACACTAAAAAATCCACCTGCCACATCAGATTTAGGCCAGCCATAGGTCAGCCGCAATAAAAATAATTCAAAATATACTACATTTACGGAATTAAAATTACGATTAAATTACGGAATTAAATTTACGACACATACACGGGAAAATTCATTAATTGCATTTAAAAAAGTTACATAGATAAAAAAAAATTACATGCATAATAAAGAAAAAAAAAAAAAACTATCGCCGTGCAATCCTCCGTGCCCACAACTCTTCAATTATATCATTTTGGAGTTGAATATGAGCATCCACTTGGCGCATGTTGGCAAATTCCCGAAGACGGCCGGCTTCATCGAGAGGTACCCCACGTCGTACACTAGGGGTGGCCGTTCCGTGGCTTGGACCGGCTTCATCGACACCGACCCAACTAGTCGGGCTTGTACGCCCTTCGTCTTTCGACGATCATGTTGTGAAGGATAATGCAGGCGTACATTATCCGGAAAACGCATCCGACATCCCACAAACGCGTTGGACCCTTAATTGCCGCCCATCGAGACCGGAGCACACCAAATGCGCGCTCCACGTCCTTGCGCGCCGACTCCCGTCGTTGCGCAAAGTAGGCCTTCTTTTCATCACTTGTTTGTCGGATCGTCTTCACAAAGACCGGCCACCGAGGGTATATCCCATCCGCCAAGTAGTAGCCCATATCATGCCGGTTGCCGTTGGCCACAAATGAGACGGCCGGACCGACGCCCTGGCACTTCTCGTTGAAGAGGGGAGACGAGTTCAGGACGCTGAGGCCGTTGTTCGACCCGGCTACCCCAAAATACGCATGCCGGATCCACATTCTGTAATCGCTACGGCCTCGAGGATTATCTTGGGGTTCTTTGACTTGTAGCCGGTCGTGTAGGCTCCCCTTCCAGGCAAGGACGCTTCTTCCACTCCCAATGCATACAATCTATGCCGCCTAACATCCCGGGAACCCATGCTTCTCCCCGTGCATCTGCATCACCTGATAATTTTCGGGAGTAGGGCTTCTCAAGGTACCGTCACCGAAAAATGCCGATCACGCCCCCACAAAACTCCTTCAGACATTTCAGTGCCGACGACTCACCGATGTGGAGGTACTCATCCCACATGTCCGCCGCGCCTCCATAGGCTAACTGCCTGATTGCCGCCGTGCACTTTTGAATAGGGGTGTGGTCGGGTCTGCCAACCGCATCGTGCCTGAAGCGGAAACACAGATATTGATGCTCTAATGCCCCAACGATACGCATAAACAACTCCATGCGCATTCTAAAACGCTCGTCGGAACATGTTGGCGGGAAACCGCGGGTTCTCTAAAAAGTAGTCGTCGTACAGCTTTGACTTGTAGCCGGTCGTGTAGGCCCCCTTCCAGGCAGTCGGACAGTTCTTCCACTCCCAATGCATACAATCTATGCTGCCTAACATCCCGGGGAACCCATGCTTCTCCCCAGGCATCCGCATCACCCGAGCACTTTGGGAGTAGGGCTTCTCAAGGTACCGGCTTCACCGAAATGCTCTTTTCGATCACGCCCCACAAAACTCCTTCGCACATTTTCTGTGGCCGACGACTCACCGATGTGGAGATATTGATGCTCTAATGCCCCAACGATGCGCATAAACAACTCCATGCGCATTCTAAAACGCCGCCGGAACATGTTGGCGGGAAACCGCGGGTTCTCTGAAAAGTAGTCGTCGTACAGCTGCTGATGTGCAACTACGTGATCCCGATCAATCCACGCTCAGTGGTGGACAACTCGTGGAGGGCGAGGTATCGCCCGCTGTTCCACCATACGCATGTACCGCTCCATCTCGCGGTTCATGTAGGCATTCATAGCCTCGTTCATCCTCCGTTCGTACTCCTCAGCATCCCCACCACTACCACCACCGCTACCACCCGCGTTACTCATCGCGCGATGATGCTCTTGTACAGAAAGTTAGAGAGAGAGAAAACTCGTTAAAACAAGTGGTGCAAATGAAAATGAAACGAAAATCGCGTTTATATAGGTTTGTAAAAAAAAAATAAAAAAAAATAAAAATCGGCGCTGGCCGATCGGGCAGCTACAATGGCGGCTAGCCGATCGGCTAGCGCATCGGCCAGCGCCCACCAATCGGCCAGCCCACGCCGATCGGCTGGCCGGTATACCGCTGGCCGCCTACAATGGTTCGGCTAGCCGATCGGCCAGCGCGAAGAATCGGCTAGCCGGTCGCTAGCCGACCATTGCGGATGCTCTTACAAGAACTCGACAAGCCTAAGCTAGAGCCTATACTTGATATTCATATACTGAAAGTTCCCGGTGAAGACAACAGTTAAGCTACAAATTAAAAAGGGTTCTCGATTTGCCAAATTTATTGCTCAAGACCACAGCACTACCTCGAAGATTTTCTACTGACCTTATACCAAGTAGGTTGTAAATATCTTCTTCAGCATATATATGAAAGATGTTATACAATCCCATTGAAAGAACAAATGCTTGGTAAGTAACTCTAATTTATCAAATTATAGCAAAGTTTGTCATCAGTTGGGGTGATCATACTGTGAGACTGCTACTCATAAGTGGCCATGTTATAAGTATAGTAAATTCCATGAGCTACTTTTACTATGTGAGGCTTCAGAATTGTCAATTCTGATCATGAGGTACAGTTATTACTAATGAGTTTATTTATTTTTTCTTTTGAATATACTCCAAATTCAGATGGCTTGATACAGATATTGTGAGAGTTGTGGAATCGTGAGAAATTTTTAGTGCTCCATTTTGCATTGTATTAAAATTCGTGCCAATAAAATTGGCAACGTTACAGCACATGGTGATGGGTATATTTTGTCGTATTTATCTCGTTAGGGGTATTTTCATATATAATTTCTACAATTTAATTTGCTCAAAATTGTGAAAAAACTATTGACTCGTCTTAGAGTCCATATATGCCCAAACAATTTATAAATAAAACTTTACAAATTAATGGTGTACAGTTCTCAAATACCTTTGGTCCATTTGAATTTTAATTAACTTTAAATGCATTAAATAATTGTCTTAAATCTCAAATTTACACTTATTCCATAAAGTTCAAAATGGCAAAATATTCACTACTCCTATTTTGTTTTAATTTTAAAAAGAGAACAACTAATTATTCGATGATAAAAGTAAATTACTCCCTATAAAGCATTATACTGAATTTGTTTATACTCCATAAAAGTAGTTATCATCATTTTACAAATCCTACTAATTCATAAACTTACTTAAGTGAGGAGCGGCATCCGACCTATCTTCACTGCTGCGCCGCCGGATTAGAATTTGATCTCATAGTTAGTGCAATCGAGAAGATGATACTGCTCAATGCTGGCTTACTCACTGGATTTTGAGTTTCATACAGCAATGGGGGAGAGTGCGGCTTACAAGGAATACGTCGCCGGTATGCTGGCTGGAGTTGCCACTGTCATTGTTGGTCATCCATTCGATACTGTCAAGGTCCCTCTATACCTCTATCTCTCTCTCATAATTTCCTTATTAGTTATTCGATTGTGTTTGTCTTCTGGATTGGAATCCTGGTGGATTGGATTTCGCGACTCAATTTCTGATGACTTGCTAGTTGAGAATGATCCTCTTGTAATTTTGTCCATTCAAGAGATTGGATAAAATCTGAGCTGAAAGAAATTAGTTAGCATATGTACTTCGTTTGCTTTGAACAAGTGGCCTGCTGCATTTTGATTTGTGAATGAGTTATTATAAGTTAGTTGATCTTCGTTTTCAAATTGCATAAATTCTAGTGACAACCTATTGATGATGGAGCGGAAGGTTGTCAAAGTTTAGGCACTTTACAGTATAAATGTTTGACCTGTGGCTGCTCTTTCATCATTAAAATCCCTTACTAAAAATATGTAGGAGTTTGGTTATCGTCGCAATATTGTTGGTGTTGAAATTGCGATTCCTATCAAGAATTTATATCAGTAGCATTTCCAATACCAAGCATTTTAGGCCAAAATTAATCACAGAAACTCTCTTTGTTGTGAATTTAACTTGCACTTCTGACTACCTTTTATGAGTGATTAAAGATACTTCATCAATTGTAGAAGAACCACCATTTTTTAGGAAAACTTGCGGGTATCTAATTTTTTTTGTCCTTGTCGATTTGTATTAGCAGGTGAAGCTGCAAAAATATAATACAGACGCTAATGGGATTAAGTACAGGAGTGGTTTGCATTGTACTACAAGAATATTGAAGACGGAAGGAGTATGCATCTTGACTCCTTGTGAGACCTTTGTTCGATGCACATTTTCATAGTTATTATTGAGTTTGCATGCTATGTGGCTGAAACTTCAGTTTTCTTTTTTTTTTTTCCTTGTGTTGATTTTCTTGTATTACTTTGTTTATGATGGTCATCAGGGTTATCTCAATCAGTGAAGTTTGTCCACCCAAATAAAATTCTTAGTGAACTCTGATTTTTTTTATCATAATGTCACCAAGTCATTTGTCATTTCAACTTCACTGCTTAGTATATCATGGTCTTATGTCATGTTCTAGTCTTTACTGCTATTTTGGCAGGTTAAAGGACTCTATCGTGGTGCAACGTCGTCTTTTGTTGGAATGGCCTTTGAAAGCTCACTTGCCTTTGGAATCTATTCCCAGACAAAACACTTTCTTCAGGTATATGTTGAATTCCACAGACATCGCCACCCTTCATGCTTTAGAGTTCTTTGATGCTGATGATACAGGAAAGTAGCTAAGTTATAACTTTACAGATTGCTTATACGAATGACATGCGTATTTGCTACTCCTCCCATGTTTAATTTTGACTTTTTGGGGTGCCTTTAAAGGGAAAACCAGAAAGTGGAAAGCCGCAGCTTCTTGCCATACTTCCTTCAGGAGCTTTTGCTGGAGGTTTTATTAGCTTTATACTTTGCCCATCTGAGCTGGTAAGGTAAATGAAAACCAAACCTTGGCATCTCTCTGTGAGCTGTTCACACCATTGGTGTGATTGTGGGATTTTCAGTGTAGAATGCAAGTGCAAGGTGCTGACTCGATCCTTCAAAGTTCAAGTCGATACAGCAGTCCTGTTGATTGTGCCCTTAAAACTGTTAAAAGCGAAGGGGTGAGAAATATGATAGTCAGTTGATATAATACAGTGAATTCCTGTCTAGCTGAGATCATTTCACTTCAGCTTACAGGCCTTTACCGTGGAGGAGGTGCCACGTTTTTTAGAGAATCTATTGGAAATGCTGTCTTCTTTAGCACTTATGAGTATGTGCGCTATTACATGCATAAATCACTCAGAGATGCCTCCTCTAATCTAACCCATGTGATTGATGTCGGAGTTGGGATTGTTAGTGGCGGCCTTGGTGGGATAGCCGTAAGTGTTCCAAGTAATTACTCCCTCCGTCCCATTGAAGATGACTCACTTTCCTTTTTGTCCCAACTAAGATGACCCATTACTTAAAATGGAAACACATTTATCTCTACTTTATTCCTCTCTCTTACTTTACTCTCTCCTCTTAACACACAAAATATAATTGCACAAAATCCCGTGCCGCCCAAGAAAGGGGTCATCTTCCTTGGGACGGAGGGAGTACAAAAGATTGACAGAATTGCTCTTTCTGACTATTGGCTTCACTTTTATGTCTTTCTGTATTTATCTGTAGATTCTGTACCATCCTTTTCTGCTTCTAACTTCTTCAATCATTTCTGCAAATGTTAGTGTTGGTCGGCTGTTCTGCCATTAGATGTTGCAAAGACCATAATTCAAACTTCACCGGAGAAGAACCATACAAGAAATCCAGTCCAGATTCTAGAATTGGTATGCAACAAGCTTCTTTTTAAGGTCTGCACAACATTAGCAATAAATTTCTGATTTTTCTCACTGATAGATTTATAGGAGAACTGGAATCAGAGGATGCTATACGGGGCTTGGTCCTACAATAGTTAGAGCATTTCCAGCTAATGCTTCTGCTATTGTCACATGGGAACTGGCTATGAAAATTCTGGGGATCAAGCGTGATTAACCACGGTGTCCATCGGAAGACATAATTGCTGATTCTGTTTCTGGTCACTCTAGAAGAGATGGCGATACTTTTTATCGGTACTCAGTTTGATTCCTTCAAGATTACTCCCAATCTGGCACAATAGTGTTGAAATGATCTGATGAAATAGACATAAATTATGATCCGGTCATACTTCGCTTATCAATGATTGGAGGTGGATTTGATGTATTGGATTTTTTTACTTACTTTGTATAATTTACAATTTGTTTCTCTCATCTGCTTTATTTATCCTTGATAAGGAACTCAGTGAGCTCTTGATTCAAGTCACACACAAACTATTTGAAGCTTACTTAATGTCTATGGATAAGAACATGTGCAGATTGCAGCACAGGCTGTATGGTTTTATGAGCATGGAATTTCTGATTTTTCACTTTTACTTGCTAGATTCTTTTACCATAACTTTTACATTGTTAATGAAGATTAATTGCTAGTATATTTTCTTTGAAAGATCTGTAGGCGTGGATGTATTTCCGAGTCTGTATCATGGTGTGATTTTGAATACTGGTTGCATCTCTTACTCAGGTTGTGCACTCATATGAACCAGTCACTGTTCTAGAATATAGTTGCCTAAATTTAACAATTTTGTGTTTGCATTTCAAATTATGTTTCCGTTAAAATTTTATACTTCCTATAGGCAGCCTGGTATAAATTTAAAAGTGTATTAGCTTGAAGTTGATATTCTTATGGTTGCACGCAGTTGCTGGTGACTGCTAGTATTTCTTCTCTGGATATCAGCCAGGACATTGAGGTATGCTTTATGATCTCTTATTTTCAGACATCACCTTTGGATGTATAAAAGCACTCAGGGAAATCTTAAAGACTTTAAGTCCTTGGTTTAATATCGAGGATCTATGTCTAAACTCAATTTCTGCAATTAAGCTTAGGAATATTTGTGATAAGATCTTGATCTTATAAGATAATTCCTTGGTTGTAGAAGTTAGGTAATTGATGGGTCTAAACGATCAAATTATAGATAAAGCCAGTCAAAGGAGGTTTAGCATTATTTTGGTAGCTTCCTTAGGTGGCATGATACATACATTGTTAATAAATACCAATCGAACCACAAGTACAAGAAACAGTTACAAAATATTTGACTCATACAGACTGAGCCGGTTCTTTGTTTAAAGAAATCCAGCAATTGACAGAAGATAGAGAGAACACTGAATCCTCAGAAGTAGGTCTGGTTTTATGGCATCCTCATTAATCTGGATTTAGTGAATTTGCCTTCTTCTATAGGCCAAATTATTTTGTTGCATCTCTTATCAGTGAGAATCACATGAACTCTTGCGTCGCCGCTCATTGTGTCCTGCCAAACGCCTGCGACAGCTTCTTTTAGCTTCATCAAACTCTGATAGTTCGTGAAACCTGCACATGTGGTGAGAGAGTGAATGCTGAACAGGATGCACATATCGTATCTTGTTGTCTTCATACATAGTATGGCTAAATTAGGCAACAGACCCTCCATGGCTAAATTGTTTTGGACTTGGGGAGTAAAGGGTTCCATGGCCCTGGAGGAACATTTATGTATCATAAAATTTTCTTTAATACATCCGTGTTAGATTTCATGGCTAACACGGATGTATTTCAAATAATTTTAACTATTCTCTGCAGAACTGTGGTCTTACTACCTAGATCCTTCTTCATATATTCTCCTCGTGACCTGCTTTCAATTGTATGAATTGAGCAATACATGATTTTCCATGATCCATACAATGAAAACTGAAACAAAAGCTCCCATTTTCCTATCTTTATGGTAAGTAAATATACATTGAACTCAACTTAATTGCAAATTTTAGGAACCAAACCTGCTACACTGCTGGCAGAAACGTTGTCTCAAGCCGTAGAGAAGAACCACTGCAGCCTTTGCATGAAACTCGCAAACTTTATGTCGACGATGGTAAGGCTTGGCGTCAGCCATATCAGCAGTGCAGTCTTCTGCCTGACAAGAACGCTGTGTTGATCCTCCTGTGCTAGATACTCTTCTTTTGGAGGGGGTCAGTGCTCCTTTTTTCTTGTTATCTTCTCCGGTATCTTCATCGCATTCACCTTCCTCGTCGAGTTCAGGTTCCTGGAGGATCCGCTTCCCTTCTTCCTTGCTGATTTCCATTCCTTTGCCGTAGAATCTTGGAGAGTGAATGCCCGAAGAATAGTAACCAAGTGAAGAAAGGTGAATAAGTCGAGCTTGACTGGTGGAAAAGAAGAGCAGAAATAGGCCAGGACCACAGGTACTGATGCCATCTTTTCTTTCTTTTTTCCTTGAATGCGTAGTCTAATTCTGTACAAAACAATATTTGGTGTTAAAGCATGCTAAAGTATGTGATGGTAGAGGGTCATTTGCAACTCTGTTTATGTAAAACATATATTTGAGTCCACTCTTAACTCTTCCAATAAAACTCTAAACTTCTTTCCATGTGACCCTACATCAATTTCTTGATATAAAGCTTGGAATGTCCTACTCATCTGCCTACACATGCATTTATCATGTTTTGCTGTACTTTTATATCTTATCTCTGCCAACCAAGAAACGGTTCAGACTCCAGAGATTGGTTTCTAAAGTATTTTCATGCCAAAGCTTTTGCTGAAGTGAGACGGTTAAATTTTGTGTACCTCACACGGCGGTTAATCCCATGTCACTGTTTTGATCAATTTCTAGCTTCCTCCCTGGGTTGGTTAGTAAACATAGAAAATGAAGATGTTATTGAGAAACAGCTTTTAGCCTTAAATCATTATAATATGCTGTTTTAGAAGTCACTCCACCCAGTAATGATTTTATTACTTGTTTTGGTGGTCATTGTCCAAGAGGGTCGGTTCCCACAATGTGGAGTATATTATTTAGATACTTGGCTGGAAAATGAGAAGTTCAATAATTGAAAATTTTACTCTCTGCTCATGTCCAGACACGTCTTATTCATCCAACTATTTCATTGAATTGTCACAGTAATTTTTTTTTTCCCACATGAAATTTTGCATACTGGGCAACCAATAAATTTGAAGCAAAGTGGGCACTCACTTACTAGGCTATTTTTGTGGGGAGTTTGTATTTAATGTCGTGGTGAAAATACAAGTATGCATTTTGTTAGGTCGTATAGTAACAGTGAAGAGTGTTTTATTTGGGTTGGTCCACATCTGTACGAGGACAGCTGTTTAGTGTTTGGCTTGTGGTTGGTACGTCCAAATGCTTTGATTTTTCTTTATAATCTGTCTGGGAGTTAGTTAATACTAATGAATTGGTTTAATTTAATTGGTTACCATGTTTCATTGAAATCATTGATACTAAGATCTGGTAAATATTCTGATCCAAATCCATCATTGAAAGACTAACACAAGTTTAGTAGTAATTTTTTTCCATGTTTCCTTTTTTTGGTTATTTAGTGACTTTTGAGCTTGTTTGCTTTAATATTTGTGCTCTGGTGGATAAATAGTTTTTTAGTTACTAAGCTGGCATACTTTTGATGCATAAAGAAATGGATTATATGAATAAATTGTATCCTCGAGGGTCTTTGAGTTGGTTGCTCATTTTAAATTAAATATGAGTACCAAATAAATTTTGCATAATGCATAAATAAATTTGGTAGTGGTTGCAACACTGAATGTTTATAATTAGAACAAATGTATTGCCGAGAGCCATGGTATTCTACCTTGCTTTATAGGTTGGGGTTGTTTTTCCTTTTAGTCTACACAAAATTCAAACGATTTAGCCCATCTTTATAGTAAATAGGATTTCATAAATTCCGTGTATTTTCTATAGGCCCAAATTGGATTTGGACTAGTTCATCAGATTCGTTTTAAGTTGGCATTCATTGGGCTGCAAGCTATGTTTTTTATTGGGATATGTAGGTTGGTCTCTCTCTCTCTCTCTCTCACACACACACACACACACACACTTGTTAGATTCGGAGGACCACAAATCCAGGATAGAGACTAGTGGTCCCTGTAGTTTGGCAACCAAATGGGTAGATTTATTAATTTTGTAGAAGTACCTTGAAATAAAAAAGATTATTCCATGTTGCGTCGAGTTAGGTCTAAATATAGCATTGAATAACCGGATTAGTGCTTAATCCCTACATTAATTGCCTATTCTATTCCAAAAAACATTCGCATTAGTAAGTTTCTACGCAAGGTTAGCTCCGAATATTTTTCTTCTATTTGTTTATATAAAAAAAACATTCCTTGAACAAACAATCTAACCGACTGGTCAATTTTGGCTGTTTCTTGCTTTCCTGTCGTAACTACCTCGTCCTCTTCTTTAATGCCAGAGTTGTTAGTTATAAATTAATTCTTTAACTCCGTTGTATTAATAATAACTTAATTACTACAAAATTAGTGAACGAATATTAAGATGACAACTTGGGAGATAATGTTTGTTGGCGACTGCCACTATCATAGCTATTTAGTGTGTTTCTTTGGTGCGATTTTGTCTACTTCCAATCTAAGTTAAAAGTATTATTGCAGAAAATCTTCATATGAAGTGCGCTGCAACTATGCATGCGTGTGACCCCACATGAAAAATTCCCCATCTTTTCATTCAAATATATATATTCTCTTCTTTTATTAGACCGCTGTTTGAGTTTGACATTTTGCCAAATTTCGAATGTTTTAGACTTTATAGCCGTGAATAAAGAAATTGTGTACTAGTCAAAATAAAGATACACTAGAGAATAGAATAAACAATTAGCAAGCATGGTAAAACTAACTGTGATTGGTTGGGTTATAATCTAATAAATTTGGATTTACTTTTCCATTTGCTAGGATTTGAAGTTCAATCCACTTAAACAGTAAAAAGATGAGTGGGATGAAAAAGAACTTAAGATCTATATATACTATAGTGCATGTCACTCGATGATAACCAAATTCGGGATGCAAGTATTTGTTAAAGAAGACAGAATAGCAGATAGTTTGATTTGATCTCTCTACCACTCTATTTACGGATTATTTGCCAAATAGTTTTTGTACTTATTATCTTTTTTTTTGTTTTTTCCTCTTTTGCTCCTGACATTGAAATGAAGGCACTTCTTGTTTGATAATCATTTCGAAAGGAAAAACAAGATGATAAATTGATGACATTCTTCTGTTTAAATGATCATAAATTAATATTAAATCTGTATGTTTTGTCTCTCACGTTTGTTCAAGGCTTACACATCTCTTATGGTTTAAGGTTTTGAAGTCATTTGCATTATAATGTTGTCTGTAAGTAAATCTTAATTTGTGATAATATAAATAGCCAAGAAGAGACATCCAAATACTCCCTCCGTCCCACAAAGATTGTCCCATTTTTCCATTTCCATCCGTCCCACAAAGTTTGTCCCATTTCACTTTTACTATATTTGGTAGTGGACCACATATTCCACCAACTCATTCCTACTCACATTTTATTATAAAACTAATATACTTTAAAAGTGGGACCCACATCCCACCAACTTTTTCAACTCACTTTTAATTACATTTCTTAAAACCCGTGTCTGGTCAAAGTGGGACTATCATTGTGGGACAGAGGGAGTATAATACTAGTAAAAATCAATGTTCATGGAATTGAAGTAGTTGAGTTGGTATATAGGAGTGGAGGGGCCTTTCTCTCCATGCCAATGCTTAATATGGTCGAAGCATGTGGACTGCCTTTGACCAATGCACTAATCCATGCCATAATTCAAATTTGAGATGTTAGGTAGTGGTGGGTGTGAGTTGTGAGTCAGCCAACGTGCCACATTTCTTTTCATTTTATTCTACTAGCTAGACCAGAATTAAGTCTCAACGGCTGCTATTCGAATTGTGTTTTAATTAGTACTCCTACTTGTGAATTAATTTATGAGGGACTCACTAAAATTCTTGAGGCAAAACCGATTGTATCGAAAGATTTAAGTAATTAAGTGATGTATGATGTAGAGAAAATAGAAATGATTGGGGAGCACATGGGCGTGGGAGAGAGTTTGGTCCCGCAAATTACAAAGGGAAAAGAAATGAGTGTTGGCCAATTTTGGGGAATCTATCTTGTCACTTTGCCAGCCATGGTGGCTAATCACTGCCTTTGGCCCCTCTTCCCATCTCTCATTACCAACACTCTTTCTCTATCTCCACATGTCTACCCTCTTTTATCTCATAAAAATATCACAAATATATTCAACTTAGCCAAAGAATATCGATGTTTAGTTAAGATTTTATCATGTGTTCTAGATATTGAAAAAGAATTGCTATTCAAAATTGCCATTTACCTTGAAGCCTATTGAACTTTTCGAAAATTGAGATAAAAGAAATAAATACTGGCCTATAGAAGATTAGCAGCAGCATTTTGTAACATTGAGCAAGAATCGAGGATGAAAGTGTGAGGAACAACTCGAGTCTGGAACTACTTTAGCAGCGAAGATTCTTCATTGGGAATTGGAAGTCCAGAACAACTCCATGCAAAAAATATTCAAGTTTTTCACTAATGGAATATTATAATTAAATACGATTGGCCATATTTAACAGAAAGAATACAATTTATAAATAATCAAAGAGTCCAATTTTCCTAAACCAATGGGTACAAATATTTTTATCATGCATGTACCAAAATTGAGTTTCGTGGGTTTGAAGAGGTCATACAAATATACTCCTAGAAAAACACTCTTTCATTTTGGCTAGCTAGAAAAATACCTAAAGTCATAATAAGACATGGAAGGAAAAGGACTACATTGCCCATGTGCTGGATTTGCTTTGCATAATTGCCTCATTAAAATGATCATTGGCTAATTAATAGTACTCCATGGAACAAAAACTTGCACACAAAACAGAATACAACCTTTTAGTTATATAAGATCCAAAAAAAAAAGTTCAACCCGTCAATTGTAAAGTATGTGGTGGATTAATTTATACTACTGGATTACATATTATTACTATTACTTTTATTTAATCAATCAAAGTAAATGCTCCTTTGTAATTTATGGTCATTAAGAAATTATGTACTACTACCATTTATCTTATACGGTACAAGCCACATTGATCTTCATGAAGGGTGGGTGTCATATTATTGCATATAAATAACACAAGATTCATCCCTTGTTTAATAATTATATGCATATATGCTGTAGAGAAGTTAACACAAAAAATTCCCATGATCAACATGTAAATATGGATGAGTAATTAAAAAGTGTTAATCTGTAAACCAAAACATAATAAAAGAAAAGCAATTGTACTTAGGTATAAATATAATGATGGAATAGTTAGGAGAATGAGAAAATCTCTAGGGGTACTACAAAATCTGTTGGTTGAATTCTCACAGCTTTTGGTTTTTAATTGAAGATGAGCTGCCACC
Organism: Salvia hispanica; assembly: GCF_023119035.1. Classification (NCBI taxonomy): domain Eukaryota; kingdom Viridiplantae; phylum Streptophyta; class Magnoliopsida; order Lamiales; family Lamiaceae; genus Salvia; species Salvia hispanica. The sequence goes on from NC_062965.1 coordinate 19,609,688, forward strand.
ACATGGGACCTCGTGCTTATGTTATACAGTATATGCTCTTCTTCATAATCTAAAACCCCCATATCCTTAATTTTTCTTTACCCTTTTTATAAAGAGAGAGAGAGAGAGAGAGATGTCTTGTAACACATACTATATCAGTCGAATTGAATTAATGAAAGCATCAACATCAAGTGAAATAACGTTATCTTTGGTAAATATGATTAATTAGTTTTGGCTTTTTATTGTGAGAAAATAGGGTTGACGATGCAGTGAATAATAAAGCATAGTCAATGTACATATATATGGGTACGAATTAGATGTAGACATCCACCACTCACATGTGGTCCATTTCTCTCTTTGGATTTTGGTGTCCGATTTCCTAATAGTTTTTAATTATTAAATATATGAGAGACAAGTCTCTGCAAAGTTGGATCAATTCTTCCTTTGTTATTTCCTGTCACACTCGGCTTTATTTAAAGACGTGAAAGACTCACTTAATTTGCAATAGGGAAATTACAACTCCCCCCTTAGTTTTGTAGCACATGCGATCAAATCAACTCATAATGTTTTTTTTTTCCAAATAGTATTTTCTTTTTAACTATTGCATGTCGTACAAATTGAAATAAAATCCCCCTATGCCAGCTTTTTTAACAGATTAACAATACAAACCAACCTAGTCGAAAAATCAAGTTATACATACATACGTAATTTACATTGTTCAATAATAAAGTCATTCGCAGTAATTTTGTATATATGAATATGACTAGAATTTGATATATTAACCTCGAAATTCTACATATTAGTATTTTTTATTTTTGGTTATAATGAGCTCTTCTACAACAGAATATCTGAACCATATCCCCATTAAAGTTTCCATAAAAAATACTAGGAAAATATTATGTAGCATTAATTTAGTAAGTAAGATTAAGAGTATTGTTATAATAGTAATAGGAAGGAATAAGTGGGATTTGCTGGTTCCAGCATGGTGTTTGGAGCCCTGGGATTCCCTATCTCTGTCTCTTATCTGTATCACCAATTGCGGGAATGTGAGTGACTAACATAGCTGTGTCTACTATGCATACTATATTCTACATTTATGCATTGGATATTTGGCATTGCGTTGGGTTTTGCAAATTCCATGGAAATTGTTCTCTAGTTTATTCAACATTCTTGAACTTCTCGAGATTTATGCCTTTATTTCTCTGTCCTCTTCCTCGCTAAGAATGTCGCCCTACACTCCCTACTTGCACCTACATTCCCTATCTTACTACTAGTATTTTAAATTATTTTATTCTTCAATCAAGTATTGCAAATTACAAGTTTGTTTACATACAGTGGAGTACTATTTTTTTGGTTTGTAATGAATCAATTAATAGCGATAAGATAAGAAAATTATCTAATTTCTCGAGAAGATGAATATACATATGCTATATTGGTCTTTCAAAATAACCACTTGGTTAGTACTCCCTCCGTCTCCGATTAAGAGTCATACTTTGATCGGGCACGAGTTTTAAGAAATGTAAAGAAAAGTTGGTTGAAAAAGTTAGTGGAATGTGAGACCCATTTTTTTATATTGGTTTTATAATAAAACGTGAGTGAATTGAGTTAGTGGAATGTGAGACCTACTTACTATTTATGGTAAAAAATGAAGTGTGACTCTTAATTGGGGACGGATCGAAATAGAAAATTGTGACACTTAATCAGGGACATAGGGAATAGGGAGTACATGAGTAGCTACTTATTAAATTGAAAAGAATTGAAAAATAATTACTCTTGCAGTTTCACTCTTAGTTCACGTCCAATAATATACTCCGTATTTTGTGAATTGTTATTAAAATAAATAGGTCAATTCATGGCCTATTATTAGCCTTGAGTTTTTAATTTAAAAGCAATTAAAACAGTACTTTAACCCCAAATAAAATAGCTATTGTGTTTATATTCTCACCTTTATAACAAATTTTTTTTACCTTTTATAGTATAATAATAGCTATTTTGATATATTAACACCATTTACTATGGAGAGGGAGTCAGGGAGAGAGACATTACAAAAAAAACATACTATGACAAGAATAAAATTTCGAAAAGGCTAATTTTGAAATATATAAGGGCGACTAATAAATTCAAATATGATGAGCCAAAAGGATTAATTTGTAATAATTGTGGTTAAGTGCAAAAAAGTGTTAAAGTAATCGAAGTGATGGTCTCATTCACGTGAAACTAATTAATTAAGTATTGAATGAAGGGAATTAAATTAAAATGTTGTTGAACAACATTTCCACCCTCGTCAACTCAACGAGCTAGCTGAGGTCTTGACACCCTTTGGTTTCACTTTCACCTGCTCTTTGTCTTGATACTCTTTGGCTTCTACGGATTCCACTTTGTGTGAAATTGAAGACCAAAAATGCTAGGAAACTGTGACAACAACAACAACAACAACATCATCTCTTCCACCACTAACCAATGGCCACAGGTTGCCTCTCTCTCTCTCTCTCTCTCTCTCATTGTCTCAATTATTACACTAGCAAAGATGACCCCATCTTTTGTTTTATAGCTTTTGTCCAAGAATATCCCAATTGTGTTGTTAATTTTTACCCTAAAAGCACCCCATCTCCAACTCTTTCCTTCTCTTTGTTTCCTCAGAATCAGATAATACTGGATGATCACAAAACTTTGATGGCTTCATCATCAGCTACTAATAAAGTGATGGCCGCCGACAAGCCTAATCCAGCTGATCATCACCCCCACCCTCCTCTCAAGTGCCCTCGCTGCGATTCCTCCAATACCAAATTCTGTTACTACAACAACTACAGCTTGTCTCAGCCTCGCCACTTCTGCAAAGCCTGCAAGCGCTACTGGACCAGAGGCGGCACCCTCCGCAACGTCCCCGTTGGTGGAGGCTGCCGCAAGAACAAGCGCCCCAAGCGCCACTCCTCCTCCTCCTCCTCCTCCGCTACCACCTCCTCCACCTCCCACCCCCAGATAGATCTCCCTCCACCTCCTTCCAACCATATCCAAAACCCTTTGTTTTACGGCCTTAATAACCCTAATCCACTCGAGCTCAACTTCCCCTTTTCCGGTTTTAGGGTTTCCCCGCAAATCAACAGCCTCGGCTTAGGGTTTTCACCCGAACCTCCCACTAACGGCTTCAAGCCCATCCAAAACAACTCTATCTTCTTCGGCTCTTCCTCATCAATGGCGTCTTTGATCCAGTATGACGACCCGGGTATAATGGATAAGCAAATGAAAGCGGAAGGAGAGCACAGAATGGTTTGGAACCCAAACCCCAACCCCAACCAGAATCCGAACCAAAACACAAACCCTATCGATCAGATTAACTCTTCTGATCCTTCTTCACTAGTTTGGAACACAAGCAGCTTGGGAGCTTGGTTCGACCCTTCAACCTCCGTTCCATCTCTCATCTAGAACCTTCCATTCATCTTCATTTTAATCTCTCTCTTTAATCATTCATTAACTGATTGGGTGGTCTTTCTTTTTTAGGTATAGCCTTCTTCTTTTTCTTTTTCTTTTTTTAAATTTTCTTAAATTCCGCTATTGATGAAGAAGGAGGGTATTAGGATCGGAGCGATCATGTCAGCAGCAAGAAAATTCAGCCTGCTTTATTTTTTTACATGGAAGGCTATATTGCGCTGAGAGGAACCTCGGATCCTCTTCTTCTTGTTCCAACACATGGAAAAGGTTTCTTATTCAAACACATTGTTATCACTTTGATTTGATGGGATTATGAATAGGTAAACCTTAATTTATATATGTATATATATTATCGTCACATTGGTTTAATTTTCTTCTTTTTTATTGGTGTATTTGTTTAGTTTGTGTATCAGGTTTTTGGAATTGGGGTTTACTTTGGATTAATACATTTACATCTTGGAAAATTGTTTGTATTTCTTCAAGAATTTGTTGATTTTCGGTTTTGGGGAACTGGTCTACAAGAGACAGAGAGAGATTAATATTGTTGTTATTTCATTTTCAGCTCTAACGTATCTATACATATCTGCATTCTGTTAATTCACACAATAATCTTTCTTTTTTCCTGGTAATTTGAGTACTTGGGGAGATTTACTGAAATTTGCATTTAATTGTTGTGACGTTACCCTTGTTTAAATTACGTATTGGTAAAGAGATTTACAAACATTTTAGCATGCCTAATTGAAATCGGAATAAAAGTTATGGAATTCTCAGCCCATGTAACTTTTTACCTCATATTCTAGCATCCATAAGATGCTCAAGTAAAGGTGACAATGAGATTCACTACTGTTTGACTTTCATGTTAATTTTGATTCACTTTGTTAATAAATGTAATGTAGTATACTTTTATGTATAATAAAGAGATACAGTATTACTTTATCTCATGCCAAGGCAATCCATAAACACCACTTTTTTTGGTCCAAATTAACATTTTCAATTTTGTTTTATTAATTTACATTTATTTTTACGCTTACAAAATTGTCAAATGAATAAATGATAGTAGTAATTGAGTGTGGGTTACTCAATCTATGTAGGAAGCACACTATTAATGCAACCTAGATGAAATTTTCAATACTACCATTTCAAATATATATATAAAGTCTCATGTTTTTTTCTGAGTGGAGATGTTTCATGTTCAAATCCTGGATTTCCATTTTCATGTTTTTTGCCCATCAATGCTATTGCATTATTTGTCAAATTAAACGAAAATCCTATATATACTACCCATTGAGGTAGTCCCTCCACATATGAATTGAATATTTTGGGTAATTATGGACAAATACGTAAAAAGAAAGTGATATGTCGAAAAACATAATAAAAGTCTTGCCCATATATCTCTATATCTAGAAAAAGAAACACGCATGCAAAAATAGATTTTTTGTGTTCTACACCAATTATGCTCAAATGCACATGGGAGTACTACTGCGACGTGTAGCAGATAATTTCTCAAATATTATTGGGCTGCGCCGCTGCACCTGTTTATTAGACTGGGCCGCTTCAAAATTTACTGGTATAGAATGATTAGAACAACTTTATTGGGCCTTCATTTGGTTAGTTTGGGCCCATATTTATTTTGAGGCAAATAGTTTTTACGTAAGCATAGTACAGTATAAAGAATAGTAGTATAAGTTACAACCTACACTCATTAAAAGAGGGGCAATTGCCCCACCTCATATTTTCATATGTAAATTTGCCCATCTCTCTACAAATTTCTGGTTCCACCAGTATATTATTGATTCAGATTATTCAAATTAATTTAAAAATTATATTTAGAACATTACTTCGATATTAACATGTCTTACTAACTACAAATATGTCCATCTTTTCGCATTAATCAGAAATTCAATGTGAAAAAATAGCAAAAAGTGTTGGAAAGACAACTTGAAGTATCCAAGAATGTGGGGAAGAGAAAGTATGAAGTTCCAACTCATTGGAAAGAGGATATAGCATTTATAATGTAGAGTCCCAATAGTCTAGTCCCTATGTATATTTGCCCTATAAATACCAATGTACAATGTATCAAAAAACACAATTCAGTGAATAAACAATCTTCTCCAATGTTCAATATCTGATTATTCAACATGGTATCAGAGCAATGTTTCGATCCTAGTTTTTTCAATCCAAAATCAGGAAACACCTTTTTCGAACTCAGAATTTTTTTTTCATCATCGTTCAGTACCATTACAGCCCTCTGGCCAAGATCCAGCAATATACAACTCCTTTTTTTTTCCAATCTCAAACCTGCAAACCAAAATCAAGTGAGAATCCAATTCAAATGGCCAAATCAATTGAATCAGTTTCAATAGGATTCAAACTCGATGGAAAAAACTTCCCTATTTGGTCCAAACTCATGCTCGTTGCCGTCGGCAGCCGAGACAAACTGGACCATCTTGAGGGGGATGCCATTCCTCCCAAATCTGACGATCCAAAATTCAAAGAATGGCAGGCTGCTGACTACACGGTGTTCTCATGGCTGATCCAAAACATGGAGCCCCGGCTAGTCATACAGTTTGCCCAACATCAGACGGCCAAGGCCATGTGGAAGAGCTTGGTCACAACCTTCGGCGTGAGAGCCGATCGAGTCCAAATCTATGATCTCGAAATGACAACAATCAAGACGATTCAAGGAGATAACACACTCGAGTTCTACTGGGGAGAACTCCAGAAACACTGGATCAATTTCGATGCAAGAAAACCATGTCCCTACACCTGTTGTGACAAGGGAATCGAAATTTACATGAAGGAGACGAATATTCAAAGGTTACACCAGTTTCTCGGTGGCCTCAACGACAAGTACGACAGCCTCCGGAGAGAAATTCTCAAACTTGGGGATGACACAACAGCCGAGGAAGCTTTTGGCATCGTCAAACAAGAAGAAGGGCGGACTGCGGTTTGGAAGCCATCGGTCAACCCGACTACTGACTCAGGGGAGGCCGGAATTGGAGCCGGTTTTGGAGCCCGATTCAGGCAACCGCCGCCACCCGCTCAGAACCGAACACCCGCACCACCACACACCCGCGACCAGCAACCACCACAACCACATGGATACACCCAGAATCGTCCAGCAAAAATCGAAAAATCCAAGCTTTACTGTACACACTGTGGTATGAACAAACACACAATGGAGACATGCTTCAAACGCATCGGATATCCGGAGTGGTGGGAGGACGGGCACAAATTGAATCGGAATGGAACGGCGAAAGGAAAATCAGCGGTGGGGCGAGATGAGAGCACCGGAGTCGTCGCCACTGCGGGTAGCCAAAAGGCCGCCTACGCCGGCAACGACACCAAAATAACGATCGAACCTCCAATCGGAGGCGGGTGGTGGCCAGAAGCCGAAGAGGCAGCGGCGGCGGCGGAAATAGCAAAGGCCCGGTGTGGGAATGCGAACGAAGGTAAAGGGTTTGGGATTTTAATCCCAAACCCTCCTCTTTTTAACTTATTACAAAATCCACCCCACATTTTTTGGCAAAGAGCCACAGACAATCTTTTCCTTCTACCGATACTAGAGTTGAGACTATGTTTTCATTAATACATTCTGATGTGTGGGGTCCGTCTCCTATTACCGGGGGACATGGGTTCCGCTATTTTGTCTTATTCATTGATGATTGCACTCGAATGACGTGGGTCTATTTTTTGAAAAATAAATCTGATGTTTTTTCAAAGTTTGTTGATTTCTACTCGATGATTCTTACCCAATTTCAAACCAAAATTCAAATTCTTCGGTCTGAT
>NC_062965.1:19616984-19666595 GCF_023119035.1 Salvia hispanica
TGGTTTAGATTTCTGAAATTTGCATTTAATTGTTGTGACTTCCCCTTGTTTAAATTAGTTTGGTAAAAAATTTACAAACATTTTAGCATGCCTAATTGAAATCGGAATAAAAGTTATGGAATTCTCAATTAATTTTTTACCTCATATTCTAGCATCCATAAGATGTCAAGTAAATGACAATAAATTTACTACTGTTTGATTTTCATGTTAATTTTGATTCACTTTGTTAAAAAATGTAATTAAACCCCTTTTTATTATAATAAAGAGATACAGTATTCTTTATCTCGCCAAGGCAATCCATAAACACCACTTTTTTTGGTCCAAATTCTTTTAAATTTTTGTTTTATTAATTTACATTTTTTTTTACGCTTACAAAATTGTCAAATGAATAAATGATAGTAGTAATTGAGTGTGGGTTACTAACTATGAGAAACTATTAATGAAACCCTAGATAAAATTTTTCAATACTACCATTATCAAATATATATATATATATATATATATATATATATATATATATATATATATAAATATATAAAAGTCTCATGTTTTTTTCTGGTGGAGATGTTTCATGTTCAAACCCTAGTTTCCTTTTTCATTTTTTTTGCCCCAATTTTCATTATTTGTCAAATTAAACGAAAATCCTATTTTATACCCATTGAGGTAGTCCCTCCCTTGAATTAATATTTTGGGTAATTTGGACAAATACGTAAAAAAAAAGGTATGTCAAAAAAAAAAAAAGTCTTGCCCTATATCTCTATATCTAGAAAAAGAAACACGCATGAAAAAATAGTTTTTTTGTGTTCACCCAATTATGTAAATGCACATGGGAGTACTACTGCGACGTGTGAATAATTTCTCAAATATTATTTGCGCCGTATTTTATTAGACTGGGCCGCTTAAAATTTACTGGTATGAATGATTAGAACAACTTTATTGGGGGCCCTTTATTTGGTTAGTTTGGGCCCATATTTTTTTGAGGCAAATAGTTTTTTCGTAAACATAGTACAGTATAAAGAATATGTATAAATTACAACCTACACTCCCTTAAAAAAGGGGCAATTGCCCCACCCCATATTTTCATATGTTTTTCCCATCTCTTACAAATTTCTGGTTAATATATTATTGATTCAGATTATTCAAATTAATTTAAAAAATTTTTTTGAACATTTCTTCGATATTAACATGTCTTACTAACTACAAATATGTCCATCTTTTGGGCATTAATCAGAAATTCAATGTAAAAAAAATGAAAAAGTGTTGGAAAGACAATTTTAAAGGGCCCAAAAAATTGGGGGGAAGAGAGTTTTTAAGGGTTCCAACTCTTTGGAAAAAGAGGATAAAATTTATAAGGGGTCCCAATAGTCTAGTCCCTATGTATATTTGCCCTATAAATACCAATGTACAATGTATAAAAAACAAAATTTAAAATTAATAAACAATTTTCCCTTTTTTCAATACCCGGTTATTCAACATTTTTGGGAAGAATGTTTCGACCCTTTTTTTTCAATCCAAAATGGGGGAAACCCCTTTTTTGAACCCAAATTTTTTTTTTTTTCATCATTTTAAAGCCCATTAGCCCCGCCAAACCCGGAATATACAACTTTTTTTTTTTCCAATCTAAAACCCCAAAAAACCCAAAATCAAGTGAGAACCCAATTCAAAGGCCCAAAATCATTAACGGAAAAGGGATTCAAACTCGAGGGAAAAAAATTTCCCCAAATTTGGTCCAAACCCCATGCTCGTTTATTTGGTCCGGGAAAGACAACCGGCCATCTTGGGGGATATTCCTCCCAAATCCGACGACCCAAAAATTCAAAGAATGGCGGTCCCCGACTACACGGTGTTCTCATGGCTGATCCAAAACAGGGAGCCGGTTTAAAAAAGGGCCCCCAACTTCAGAGGGCCAAAGGGCCCAAATGTGGAAGAGCTTGGTCACAACCTTAAACCGTTAAAAAAGTCCAAATCTATGATCTCAAAAATGACAACAATCAAGACGATTAAAAGGGGAGATAACACACTCAAAGTTCTAAGGAGAACCCCAAAACCGGATCAATTTCGATGCAAAAAACCATGCCCCTTCCCTTTGTGAAAAAGGGAATCGAAATTTAAGAAGGGGGCAATATTAAAAGGGGTTACCCCCCCGGCTGGGGGGCCCCCAACGACAAGTACGACAGCCCCCGGGGAAAAGAAATTCTCAAAGGGGGGGAAAGCACAACCCGGGGAAGCTTTTGGCATCCAAACAAAGAAAGGGGCGGATTTGCTTTGGGAAGCCATCGGTCCCCCCGCCCTGGGGCTCGGGAAACCCGGAATTGGACCCGGTTTTGGAGCCCAAATTGGGAAACCCGCCGCCACCCGCCCCGAACCGAACACCCGCACCACCACACCACCCCGCCGAACCACCACAACCACATGGATACCCCAATCGCCCGGAAAATCAAAAAATCCAAGCTTTTTGTACACACCCGTGGAACAAACACACAATGGAGACAGTTTCCCAAACGCACGTACCCGGGGGGGAGGACGGGCAAAAATTTAATCGAAGGGAACGGAAAAGGAAAATCAGCGGTGGGGGAGAGAAGCCCCATTTCAAAGGCCATTCCGGGGTCCCAAAAAGGCGCCACCCCGGGCCGACACCAAAATAACGATCGAACCTCCAATCGGGGGCGGGTGGTGGCCGGGGGGGGGAAGAGGCGCGGCGCGGGGGGCGGAAATAGAAAAGGGCCCCGGTGGGAATGCGAAAGGGAAAAGGGTTTTTTGGGGTTTTTCCCAAACCCTCCTTTTTAACTTTTTAAAAAAATCCACCCCACATTTTTTGGAAAAGCCCCCGGACAATTTTTTTCCTTCTACCGATATTTAAAAATTGGGACTATGTTTTCATTAATACATTCTATGTGGGGGGGCCCTCTCCTATTCCCGGGGGACATGGGCCCCGGGGTTTATTTTGTCTTATTCATTGATGATTCCCCGAATGACGTGGAAAATTTTTTGAAAAATAAATCGATGTTTTTTCAAAGTTTGTTGATTTCTACTGATGATTCTTACCCAATTTCAAACCAAAATTCAAATTCTTCTTCGATAACCGGGGGGAATTGTAAACCAAAAAAGAAAGATTTTTGTGCAAAAAAAGGGTTTATTGATCAAACATCTTGTCCCTTATACCCCCGGAAAAAGGGGGTAGCCGAAGGGAAAAATGGGTCGCCCTTTAAAAGACTGGGCACTTCTCCTTGTTTCCCAAAGGGTTTCCCAAAAAATTTTTTTGGTTAAAAATTTGAGCTATTTCCCTTTTTTATCCCCTTTTCAATCCCCTTTCCTACTCGATTTTAAAAATGAATCTCCCCTCCAAGCCTTGTCTTCCCCAAGGTTCCATCTGCTTATCTCAAACCCCCGTTTTTTTGGGATGTTCCGTATTTGTTCATTTTCCCAAAAATGACCGAAACCCTTTCCCCCCGTGCCCTAAAATGTGTTTTTTAGGATATGGCAAAAACCCAAAAAAGGATATAGATGCTACGATCCTAATTGACAAGTAAACCCCACAATAAACCCGTCTTTTTTTAAAAAATGAGTTCTTTTATGGTTCCCAACTTCCCAAAAAGGGGGGGAAATACGATGACTTCCCGAGTTGGGCACCTATGCCATACACAAAGGATCCTCCCAGGGGCTCCCGAACCACCTAATCTTTCCCCCGCAAGTCTTTTCACACTATACAACCCGGGAACCCGGGACTCACCAATAAAAACCCCCGAGGTAAAAAACGCAATTTAAATTCCCTTTTACCGATGATACTTCGAATTTCCGAGATGGAGACATGGGAAAACATCCCTTCCTTAAACCCGGAAAATAATCGAGGTGTCCCACCCAAAAAAATATTCCCAAAAAAAAGGAAAGAAAAATACTCCGGAGGGGGGGTTTTGCCGGGGCAAAATTGAAAAAATGGCTGAGCTTTTGAAAAAAGCATTATATGAGGAAAGGGGATTCCCTAAAAACGAAGAAGCCATGAAAAAAAAAAAAAGTGGAGAGGGATGCAAGAAATTAAGGCACTTGCAAATGAAAACTTGGGAAAAAATGGGCCCCCAAAAAGGGAAAAGCCAAAATGGGGTAGGGTGGGTATTCACAATCAAACGACGACCCCCGATGGGGTCCAAAGGGAAAAGGGACAAAGCCCGACTTGTAAAAAAAGGATACACTCAAAACCCATGGAGTGGTTTTCCGAAAAAACCCTTTCCCCGGAGCCAAGAGGATACCGGTTGGTATTACTCTCAATTCAGCAAACAAAGGGTTGGCCTTTCATCAATTCAGGTTTCAAATGCCTTTCACAAAAGTTGAAGAAAGAAGTCTTTTGGAAAAGCCCCCCCGGCTTTGATGGAAATTAAAAGGAGAGGTATATAAAAAAACTTTTTTACGGACTTTTCCCCGTTCCAAGAGCATGGTTTTGGGATTCCAAGAGGCAATGAAGAAATATGAATATCAACAAAGCAATGCAAATCACACCTTGTTCCTAAAAAGGGGAAAAGGGGAAAAAAATTCTTGCCCCTTTGATCTATGTTGACATAGATCATAAAGGGAAATGATGAAGGAGGAGATCGATCCCAAATCAAGAAAAATCTAAAGAATTTGAGATGAAAGATCTAGGAACATTGAAATACTTTCTTGGGTAAAAATTTAAAATCAAGGAAAGGGATTTTATCAACCAAAGGGGAAAAATATCCTTGATCTATTGGCGGAAATAGGAATGATGGATTGTAAACCACGAAAAACCCATCATTGTCAACCATGGTCTACAAATTAAAAAGGTGCTCAACCAGGACCGAGAAAGTTACCCCAAAGGCTTGTGGGGAAGCTAATCTCTTATTTATACTAGAGATATTGCACCGCAGCCGGTAAGAAGTCGGTTTATGCACCAACCCCAACAAAAGATCTCGAAGCGGACTAAGGATCGGAGATATCTAAAAAAAGGGAAAAGATCACGGGGTCATGTTCAAAAAAAATGGGCCATTTGGAAATTTCCGGGTACAACCCTCGGGCGGGGGGAATCCCCTTCCCGGGGGATCCACCTTACTTTCCCCTTTATTGGGGGAAATTTGGTCAAAAAGGGAAAAATAAAGAGGTGGTGGCACTCTCAAGCGAAAAAAATTTGAGGTATTAGAAATGGGTTTAAGAACTCTTATGGTTACAAGATAATGGAAGAATTGGGGTTATTTTCACAAAAAAATGTCCTTTTTTGATAACAAAATGGGCCCTTGGGATAGAAAAAACCCAAAATGATCGAACAAAAACATGTTGAAGTTGGAAAACTTCATCAAAAAAGGGAAAAAAGGGGAGGGGAAATTTTTGAATTCCCCTTTTTTTTTCCCATCCCAAAAATCCCAAATTGCGGCATATTGACTCGGGGGAAGAGATTTCTTTGATTGGGAAGTTTTAATCCCTTAACTTTTAACTTGGAAATGTTGGAAAGACAACTTGAAATTTTCCAAGAATGTGGGGAAGAGAAAGTAAGAAACATTTATAATGTAGAGTCCCAATAGTCTAGTCCCTATGTATATTTGCCCTATAAATACCAATGTACAATGTATCAAAAAACACAATTCAGTGAATAAACAATCTTCTCCAATGTTCAATATCTGATTATTCAACAAAAAGGGACACTGGCTTTATTGTCTGATTCTTTAATAATTAATCTCGCTCTATTAATATCATCTCCGACACAAAATAATAATACTACTACTACTACTACTACTACTTTTCTCGTCCCACTAGAATAATCTATTAGGAGTAACTTTTACATGCACCATACGTAAAAAGTGTTTAATATAGTTGAAATGTAAGATTCACACATAGTCCCTCTGGCTCATGTATATATATAAGTACTGAGCTACCCTTAACAAATGGAGTACTTATATGTTAATTACTTATTAAATGGAGTAACATTAGCACAAAACAAATTAAGATATATACACATTGCTAGATGCGAGACACTTTTTCCCTTTTTCAATGCCAATGCATGTTTAATCACTTTTGGAAGGTAAGACTAAAAGATTGATAGCTAATTCTTTGGCTTTGCTGATCCTCGTAACATGGCCCCTACATATCCTAATTCACTCCATCTCTCTAATAAACAAAAATTTGTTTATTAGTACCTTTTTTAAATATTAATATTATAGTTAATTTGTAGTAACGTTTCTGAGAAATTGACAAAAACGTCCTAAGACAGCTAATTAATTACTACTCCTACTAATCAGCTCAGCAATAAAAAACAAATTAATGAATTAGTAGCTGTCATAATTAGTTTATATAGAATTGTTGAGTACACAATGAGCTTGATTGATGATCTTTATTATGATGAGGGCTGAAGACTTAAAGTTCAAGAGAATTCGAAAACCGTGACACGTGGGGGTGATATATATAAGGCATGATTCAGACGATTAAATTAATTCCTATGTAAATTAGTGTGGATATACACAAACGGATTAAAATCATATCGATCGGCATCACACATGACCAAAAAGTACGAAACAGTGTGTCTTCAATAAGGCTTTTAAAATTGGTGTAAATGGTTTTATTTGATTGGCTAAATCAAAAGTCCTATATATAATCATATAACAGAATCAAATTGACCAAAGACCGACGACCAAATTATGCCCTCTTCATCATATATTTGAATTGCCTTTTTCATGTGAAAATGGCTTTTGAATTAAAGTTTCATTACAGTGAGCTTAAATCGGACAAATGGAATTAAGATGTAGATTGAAATGCACTCAAAGCAATATATTTTTTCTCATGTTTTTCCAAGGGAAAATCTAATTAATGATGACATATATAGAACGGATTATATACCTCTATCTACGAAAAGAAAATGAATACTTTTGTTTCGATTTTATTCAATTGCATGTGCATATTTTCAAAAAATGATAAAGGATTTTTTTAAATGATAAAGGATTTTTTTTCTTATGTTTTTCCAAGGGAGAATCTAATTAATGATGACATATATAGAATGAGATTATATATATATATATATAGTCAATGAGAATTAATATATTAACCTCTATATATCATAAAATAATGAATATTTTTGTTTCGATTTTATTCAATTGCATATGCATTATTCTTGAAAAACGATAAAGGAAGAGAGAATGCTCGATCCTGAAATATAGAATGATATTTCAAACAATATCATTGCTCCACGTGTATGATTCAATAAACAAAGTATATATAGGTAGATTAAATTAAACTATCTGGTTGAAATCATCAGAAGAAGTTGAAAAATAAGAACTCTTTTGCAAGTGTGTCAATTACGGTGGCGAAAATCACATTTTAATTACATGGAAAGTAGAAATGATGAAAGTCATCTTGAATTTAACTGGATGATGTCTTTATATATACATTTAGTTAAAGGTTTTGAAAAAAAAATCCTCCAGACAGTTGGGTCCCTTCAATTGTGCATGCCATATGAATTTATGGAAAAAAATATTTAATAATAACAGAGAAGAAAGAAAGAGAGGAAAAATATGGACCCAGAATCTAATGTGAAGTAGTAATGTACATGGAATTGTAGTGGTAAAGGTCGACAGTGGATTGTTCCTTTGGTGCACTTGTCACCAATCTCTTGGAAAGTAGAGAAAAGAAAAAGAAAATGAAAAATTTAAAGTTGTAAATAATGAAAAAGGAAGATTGTGCCACACAATCATATCTATATATATCATGCTTTAATATGTCTTTTAATTGTTTTTGTTTCTTGGCTACCTATGGGCTAAATTTTGATCTCTCCACCACTCTTTTTTCACCTCTCTATGTATAGGGATATTATGGAGCCTAGACTTTTTACTTTACTCTATCTCTATCTATATATGTCAACTCATCATATATAAGTAAATCTTCTTGACTAATTTATAATTTTTGGTATTAATATTACGCATAGTCGCATAGATATACATACGACATTCCAACATCTGCTTAAATTATTTCAGTAGTGGACTGATGCAACATGTCCCAATTTAATACTGTACTAACTACTAACTATATTTGAAGTCGTGTAAGATGGAAAATGCTTGCTTATGTTTTTTCTCATAGTATATTATGTTCATTAATAAAAGTGCAAATGGTTTAGGTGTCTGCCCACCGCAACATTCTTGTTTTAACTGAAGAATTTTTGCATATCTGTTGTCAGTGAATTATAGTGTATTAGGTGGGATTGAGAAGGCATGTAATATGTGAGCAACAAACATCATGAAGTCGGACTTAGTCCTGTATTGCTAAATTATTAATTAATTATGATAGATATAGACTATAGTCCGTGGTACTATTAAGATGTAGGAGTATGTTAAATATATTATCTTCATTTCAATCGTATAAAACGAGTATCTTAGATGTTAAAGTGTAGTTAGTAGTATTAATTATCGTCAGTATCATTACTGCCATCATTTGAATAGCCGTGTTTATTGTATAGTACTCCACTAATTATGTTACCAATGGTTAATTGTGACGCCTACGCCCCTTTAGAATGAGGGATGCTACCAAAAAAATTGTTTGTATATATACTAATTTTTCAATTTATAATTTAAAAACTTAATGAGAATCAAAAGGAAGTAAAAAAGTTAGGAAACGAAAATGGTTTAATTAGTTATGGTAGAAAAATCAAATAATTACTTAAACTTAGTTCTTAAATAAAATTTCAAAACATTAGCAAAAAATAACTTTGACAGCGTAATGCATGTATAGATAGAAGAAATTAGTACTCCATTTAGTAGAGTGGTAGGAGTATATATTTTTAGTAGTGTTCGTGGTTCGCTAGAGATGTGGGAATTAAATTTATTAGGTTAGGAAGTTTATTTAATTTTATTTTAGAGATACACACATCCTTAGTAAGCAGGCGGTAAAATTCAAAGTGTAATTAAGTTAATGGGGAAGTAATAAGCTGGGGCATAATAATGATCGATCTTATCCATCAGCTTTAGGCGTTAGCTTTAGCTTTAGCTTTAGTCTGACATTGAGTTCATCCATTCATGCATTATTCTCTTATCTTGGTTTAAATGAGTCTTATTAGACTTTACACACTCTACCAAAACCCCTACTTAAATTATAAACCATCGATCTAAACTCTCTCTCTCAAATTGTATATTGTGAAAATGAAGTGAATTAAAGCAACGAAAAAGCGAAAGGCAAATACTAACATTAAAACCGATTTACTTTTGATGAAAAAGTTGAGCAAGCAAAGCTAACACAACTTAAATTGAATCACTATAAGATGGTTAATTACAACAATGGTTATACACATAAAACACCGAACCCATCATAATCCAAAGGAAAGCTAGTAAGAAAGAAGGAGATATATAGATTTGGGTAAAATTAGTGAGAAGATGATGGATGAAAGGCATCCTGGTGGCAATGATCCGGATTGAATGAAGAGGCGGCGTGGGTGTGGGTATCGGTGGTGGAGGAGGGAGGTGTATTGATGAAGGTTTGAGTCCAAGAAGGGCGCGGTTGGAAGTAGTGATCATGAAACTGGGGTTGGGGTTGGGGTTGGGTGGTGGATAAAGATTGCATGGCGGCCAAGGACGAGAGGAAGGAGGCGCCGCCGCTGTAGATGGGATGCGTTTGAGGAGGGAAGGGCCTGATTGGGTGTTGAGAGGGGGGAATTGGAAGAGGTTTGGGGCGCTTGGGCTTGCGACAGCCGCCGCCCACGGGGACGTTTCTTAGGGTTCCGCCGTGGGTCCAGTACCGCCGGCAGGCCTTGCAGAAGTAGCGCGGCTGCGACAGGCTGTAGTTGTTGTAGTAGCAGAACTTGGTGTTGGCGGAGTTGCAGCGCGGGCACTTCTGCGGCATCTGCTGATTCACGCCATTTCTGCGCTGCTGCTGCTCCTCCATATTCTTATGAGAATCAAATCAGACAATTGTTGACAATATAGGAATGATGAATGTGGAAAACGCAAACCCAACTGCCCCTTTTTGTTCTTCAGCTCTACGAAAAAGATTAACATAAAAATCAAATTTGTTCTCCCGATCAATCAAATTAATAAACCCTAGCTACCTAAATTATTAAATAAACTAACCTGAGATGGAAAATTGTTGGCAAGCCTGCAGAGATGGCGGCCGGCCAAAGGGGTGGCGGAGTGGTGGCTGTGTCAGCTTTATTGTCTCGTCTCTCTCTTCTTCTCTCTCTCTCTCGCTTTTTGTTCAAGAGAAGAGAGGATTCTATTCTATTCTACTGACATCACTTGGGGGGCCAACCAACCAAACTAAATCCTAATTTTCCTATTTCCAGTTTCTACTTTTATTACAAAAAAAAAATATCATGGACTTCTAAGATGAACGTGTATAAATACTCAAGTTGCGTTTTATACTAAACTGTTTTACAAGTTCAAAATGTTTTCACTTAATATAATTTCATAGGCAACAAATTATTTTACATCCAATAAAAACACCTAAATAAGCTACAAATTTGGGGTGATCCACTCTCGATTCTTTGTAATGTGTGCGCTCTACTTTTATTATTGATCAACTACGGAAATTATTAAGGAGTTAATAATAGTGATTCGTTAATAATGACCATACGGCTAACGCTAATCCCTTAAGATTATTAACTTCTGATTTGACGTGCTATAGAAGCATAGTTATTTCACTAATTTTTTTTTTTAATACTCCTACTGTTTTATTGCAGATTATATTTATCAGTGTAAATACGCGGAGTACTCAGGTAGGTGTAATTATTATCAAAATCATGCTTTTCCCTATAGTTGTACTTGTAGCTAGGTCTTCGTTTTCATTTCACTCTCTCTCATTTTTATTGCATAACATAACAACTTTATTTATGTTCTAATTTCTCTCTCTCACGTTTTAATTTTTTTTATTAGACTATATGTATATATGATGCGAGTCACCTTGCAATGATTGGGTAGTTTTAATTTAAAGCCCAACGCTGACGCTAAATTCCAATTGCTCCACCTTGAGTTTCTCTTCGCTTCGAGCTAGCCCAAATTTTCTAATTTAACTAGTCCATGGCCCAAGAAGCTCATAATATTGAGCCCAGCATGTAAAATTCAATTGGGCCTCTTCTCATCCATTTTTCTTAATTATAGATTAGCCTTTTATTTAAAATAATGACAAAAAAGATAGTAGGGTTTAGGGTAGTTAAATATTAGGAAATGAATCATGTAAGCATGCATAATTCCAAATTTCCAATACGACCACACAATTACTACTAAACAATAAAAAAAACATGCATTATGTAAGTAAGTAGCACAGTAGCAGAAACTTGTTCAAAGTAGACAAACTCCCAACAACAGGAAGGCACAATCTCTTCATACATAATGCATAGCATTTAACTTGAGATATGTATTGTATGGCTACTTCCAAACCTTCACCCACTGGTCATGGCTCACGGAGGCGATCATGTTAGTCTCCGGTGCATTTGCCATCGCAGATACAATACCTTGATGACCATCAAACTTCCACGTCTTGTTTCCCATCGTCGGGTTCCAGATATAAATGGACTGCATCGTACATAACAAATTAATTCCAATCACAAGCTTAGATAATGCAGTAGCAACAACAACAACGTACCTCGTAGGAACCCACAGCCACTACTTGAGAGTAAGCAGGGTGGAAGGTGCACGACGAGAACTCCCTACCACAAGCGGGCAACTCATGTATGCACTTTCCACCTGATACAATCGACCATATGCGCGTGCTGTCCTGACTCGTCGAGACGAGATATTCTCCACATACGTCCCAGCATATTGTACGGACGTCTTTTTCATGTCCCTGCAGGTAATTGAAGTAAGCACACATGCTGCTGATACGAATTCATGTGTGATCAACTTATATATGCTCCGAGTCTACCTCAAAGCGGTATCGGATCATGCCTGTTTCCACATCGATCATATTGATGACATTACCCGTAGCAGCTGCCAAGAGGTTCCCTTGTCGAGGCTGGAATCTCACCTGCCTATTAGCTCCCTGACATTCAACCATCAAAACTTGATATCAGAAACATATTAACATGTAACGTACAGACTTACACATTTTCCATCAGAATGATTCAAAATTCGGCAGAATATATGCTGAAGAAAATGACAAAGTTAAAACTCTATACTTGGTTCTTTTCTAAAAAGAGCTCATATGGTTCTAATTTTTTTTATTTTGAGAGGAAATTAAGGTTTGTTTTGCATAGTTGTCAAACACTTTAAGAAACCTGTAATTTGTTTTAAAGATTTTACAAACTCAGCCAAACACTCTAATCATATGAACAAAAGATTATAGCAGAAAAACTGAATAAACTGATTACAGAAAGATGAAACATAAAGCTAACAAATCCCACATGCAAAAGACGTTCAACAAAACTACACAAGCTGACCTTGAAAAAGCGAAAGCAAGCAGATTCTTTGAAATTCCATAGTCTGATCTCATCACTGCAATCACAAGAGCATACCAGATTGGACTTTCTTGGGTGGAAATCCACCGACATCACTTGATCCGCATGCCCAACAAGATTGTAAAGTATCTTTCTTGACTAAAACAGCAGAGGGTTAAACAGGTGAGCATATGTACTATCTGCTTTTAGTAAATCATTTATAGCTAAGTTTCCTTCAGAGGAACAACAGAACGCATAACTCAAAATTTCCAAATGTATGTTAAAGAAAGTAGACATTTAGTAGCATTCATTACATGCAAAGCATGTGATCTCTCGTCCAGTAAAAAAATATTAGCAACGGTGAAAAGCAACATTTAAAAGTTACAAGGGAAGAGTTATTACATTGGCTGCATCCCATATCTTCACAATTTTGTCAAACGACGAAGTTGCAAACATATGGGAATTTGGCTTAAATCGAATATCCGTAATGAGCTGAGTATGCCCTTGGACAGCATGTCTGGTAGATTGCTTTAAGTTCCAGATGAAAACCTGTAACAATACAATAACTTCAGTCACATACGAATTTTCACTCGTCAACAGAATTTCATGATGAGCTAAACTGCAGAACCTTTTTCTCATGCCCAGCAGTAGCTAAGAATTTCCCTTGGGTTGAGAAATCGCAGCATAATAGCTTATTATTGCTTGGGTGGAGACTTCTGATTGGCATGAAAGGAAAGTCTGCCAAAACATAAATTTTTTGAATAAGAAGTTAAAAATTAAACTGTATGAATCTTACTGCAGCTGTGTAATAGCATCTGTTGACATATGAACACCCTGGTCAGTACTCTGACTACACAATGACCTCTAACTTAAGTTTGATGAATTATAATATTGCCAAAAAGTTTGATGCCATGATAGATAAACACCTTGTCAGTTCTATACTGCACTAAATCACCAATACATTCAGGGTACACATATACATG
This sequence comes from Salvia hispanica, assembly GCF_023119035.1. NCBI lineage: Eukaryota > Viridiplantae > Streptophyta > Magnoliopsida > Lamiales > Lamiaceae > Salvia > Salvia hispanica. The sequence goes on from NC_062965.1 coordinate 19,630,314, forward strand.
AATAACCTTACATGCAAGTATTATGCTGACCTGACTTCCATAACAGAGAACACTTACAGAATGCCAAATAATTCCTCAACAAACAGCTGATCAAATCATTAAGCAGGAGTTCAACAACATAAATATCCCATGCATAAAGAGGGGGAAAAGATTAATAGCCTGCAGCTATTGCAACTTTCTGGTGGTTTATTTAATTTCTAGGCATTACGCTCTCTTTTTAATCATGTATCCCCTTCAACCCAATGCAGATACATCCACACAGAGAAAGAGATCATGGTAGCAGCAAATCATTACATGAAAATGAAACTTACCTTGCTGGTCCTTTTGTTTTTTTGCTGAAGTGTGGGTGGAGGAAATGTTCATATTGTTAGCAGCTTCATCATTTGAGAAAAAAGATGCTATTTCCTCATCTACTGGGCCCTCTGATTCAGTCATTTCAATCTACAGGAAAAGAGCAAATTTTAAAAGAACCAAAACTCTGGACACTGTTGGAGAGACTCAGTTTAGATTCAATCAAACCATTGTACCAAAATATAATATTTCTTCCTATACTATTAGATTATCTTATAAAGGCTTGTAACAAGAAGAAAAATGAAATACAGAAAATCAGTTTGAGTCCTGTTTTCTCTATTTAAATGGCATCTATATAATCATCAGGCACAACAAAATGTTCACCTCTCTCCAAGAAGCATGGAGTATTTGAAAGACTATAATGCTTAAAAAACAACTTTTCTGTAAAGAGAAAGCAGCACATGGCTGACATGAGATACCAACTCCACGATTCTTCATCTTAGACTTGATCTGGTGACTACAGAAATGCAAGCATGTATATGTGTATGGAATATAAAATGCATGTGCATGATTCAACAAGAAACTAATTAGTCTTCATAATTAATAAACCAACGGTGATGAATGAACTTAAGCAATTACGTACATCTAAAACATTTCCATCTGCCCATAAATGATAGTACCAAATACAGCCACATGATACTAATTCAAGAGATTCTGCTAGTGTTAAAGCTGAAAAAGCCGTCATGGTAGGTACCCCTTGTTCATGAAGAACGGTTTCTTAGAAAAAGAAGCTAACAAATTGAGTACTTCAAAATTGAATGACATTCTAACTTACTTGTATGCCTTTCCCCTTTGATCCATCATTAGAGAGAGCAGGATTTGTCATCATATTCGAATTTTCAGGTTCACTTATTATAAGCTTTTTTGATGCTTGTGCCTCCAAGTCAGATGAACTTTTTTGACAGATTTCTGTTGTAGACGAATTTTTCCTCTGTTGATCTGACACTGGGGTGTTAGCAGCATAACCGAATACCTGACATGAAGTCGTCAATAATTAATAGTTGAACTTCGGAAAGAAAAAACAGTGAGGAGCAGTCACGCAGCACATGCTAAATTGCATGGTCTTACTTGTGAAGATTGCCCCTGCAATGATACATCCTCTAATATCTTCCTTCCTGAAAGATTGGATTGAAAATGAACAATAAAAAAGGAGCAATCCAGAAGAAATAGGAAATCTAAGATATTAAACAACAATCACATCTTATAATAGAAATCTAAGATATTAAACAACAATCACATCTTATAATAGACACAAACTATATCACCAAAAATGTGTGGCTATGGCTATGCCAGGAAGATACAATATTCACGCAAACTATTGCAGACTGGTAAAATTTGGTAAGTAAGCTCATCCGTTAAATAAGTTCCATTGCCATAGCAATGCATATCTGAGCAATTTTTCCCAAGCACCAATAAAACAAAGGTGAATTTTAGCATAAATAAGATAATAAGATCAGCAACATTCTCCAGTCAGCGTACTAGTGAATTCCTATTTCCGACTAGAGGGAGACTAAACCACCTTAGATAAGACTTATCCCTCAAGCTTTAGATAGTGTCAGAAATCAAGGCTCAATCTAAGAATTGAAAATCGTTAAGATCTACATGATAGTCAAACCATGAGAGGGCCATGACAGAGGGGAGAAGTTTTGAAGATCAGAAGAGAGGTGTTGAAAAATGTTATGCTTGCAACAAAAACATTCCTAATACTAGCCCCCCAAAGTAGCTAATTCAATGCAAGTTAAAAATATCTTATTCAATTGCAAATTAAGGCAGAAGATATTTTCTGCTACATGTCTTCTCGGAAAAACATGATACCATGTATGTAGAGATTGCATAAATCCAAATGATGCCACATGCGCATGCATAATGTAAGCTGAAATTCATTGCACTGCCTGGTGTAATGGAGCATGGAACCAAAGAAACCGGTGCACTACAAGATCCAAACTGAGATAACTGCCCATGACGTTTTACATTAAAAACAATATATATATTGATAAATGGAAAATAATGTTAAATTGGCAACTCGATTATTTAGTTTACACTTATTTGTATGCATAAAATGATACAAGTATAACCCACCAAAATAAAGAGTAACTTCATTAATGCTGACATCTACTCTAGGAAATACCTATCAAATATAGCAATAAAATCTCTTCAATAACCACTTTCCTTCATAGTCCCTGATAATCTTACGAACAATCGACTCTAGTCAAACTATTTTGGCCTAACCAACCATTATTTCACTTATGCTTCTCGTAGCAATATGTCTACTGATAGTTCTCACTAACCAAACAAAATAAAAACAAGCCGCTTCTGCCTAAAATCTACATATAATAAATATAAAAATTTCAAAAAGACTAGAAGACCCCTTATGTAGGTCTTGCTTTGGCAACACTTGTCTGAAACCTCAAGTCTAGAACTTCAAGTATTATAGACAAACACGCTTATAAGGAATGCTCAAAGAATAGTGGCCTTTAAGACACACCTGTCACGTGGAAAAATGCCTCGAACATAAATTTACCCTAACGTTAGGTAAGGGTAGACACGTCATTTCATATATCTTTATTGTTGTTTTGGCAACACTTGTCTGAAGCCTCAGTTCTAGAACCTCAAGCATTATTGACAAACACACTTATAAGAAGTGCTCAAAGAACAGTGACCTTTAAGACACACCTGCCTCGTCGAAAAGTGTATCGAACATAAATTCATCCTAACGTTAGGTAAGGGCAGACATGTCATTTCATATATCTTTATTGAGGTTATAATAAATATTGGACTATCCTTTTAGTGTTATGTCAGATTTGAACTCATTTAAGTGATTCTATTAGTATATATTTGGGCCAATATAGTTGGTAACTATGAGAAACGCTTCTCCGATTATAACTGAAAAAGATTGAGTTCTTTTTGCTGCCAAAAGAAAGTAGCCATTGAGTGTACGGAGTTTAGTTGCAAAAGCTCCACTGAAGTTGGAAAAATGTTTGATATAAGAGATATGATGGTGGTGAGCAAAAGATATAGTATCCTAATAAACTACAACTAAGATCTCTATTAAGGAAAATGATTGATAACTTCCCTAAGAGCTAGCATAGACGATCGTCACATGAGCAATCATGGGAAAAGATCTTCTACTTCCTAACAAAGGAAGTTAGCCTTTGAACAGAAAGACATAGAAGAGTTTGCTTGCAAAAGCATCCACAAATTGGAGCATTTATGTAGAGTTTGAGATTCTATCGAAGACCTATTATCGCAAGTAACAAAACCGTGCTTTAAGTAGAAAAATCCTAATGATAAATTGAAATAGATCTTTATTGCTCTTGCTACTTAGAGGTGATCATCCCTTACATTAAAAGATAAGAAAGAATTTCAGTGCAAAAGCATTCATTTGTCGACCTTAATGATTCGAAGGTGGGAAGTTTAAAAATAACCTCTTAATAGACAACATATAGATTTATTTTAGGGATTGCAACTGATCTTGTCCTCAAAAGCTAACATTGGGGATTTAAAATATATACCACTACCGAAAATATGTGAGCTTTAGTTCCGAGTGTTTCCAAATATACTTCCAAATTCTATTTTTGCATCTATGCATTTCACTTTACCAACACTTGCCCAGTGCATAGAAATCTCTCATTAAATATATTATTGTCTAAATGTAAAGTTCAATAAGTTTTACATCCTCCTTATGAGTATATTTAGCTAATAGTTTGTTTAAGCATTACACGGATTCGAAAACTCCTATAGAAAATCATAGTCTCAAAATTCGAAAAACTATCTTGTAATGGAAGTATACATTTTCTTAAAAATGGTGGTTTTAGAACGAGTGATTTCCCCAGGGTGAAGGATTTTAGCTTTGGGACAATTTCCTTATGAAGAAAAAGATAAGGATTGAATGGTTAATTTTGAAGAGCAAAGATGATCTCTATTGTTACGAACTTACAGTAGGGAGGATAGATTGTCAGACAAAGATGAGAGTTTCAATAAAAAACTATTTGATCCACCCACAATCACAAAAGGTGAGATTTGGTGAGATCAAACAAAAAACATATTTGATGTAGCTATATCACTAGGTACATAATCTTATTAATGATGCATCGGTAGTATGAAAATCTTCGAAGTTAATGTATGTCGAAGCTTGAATGGAACAATTTTGGATGAGCCTTCGCGGCTTAGGTGACACTAGACCAATGTTGATGAGAAGTTCAACAAATAAAAGTTCGATGGGTTTTTAAGGCAACGATAGATTGCGGTTATTGGAGCAATAGAAATTTGTTAAGCTAGAGAAGTTGTTGAGACAACTAATCAAAGGAACCTAGGGCTAAATCCAAACATCAGTAATCGGTTCTTAATGCACCAAGATGGAACCTAATGAAGGCCATGCGCAGATTCTTGAGTGAATGTCGATCATTACATAGTTGAACAAGTTTTTGTAACGCCTACACCCCAACACTATGCATCTGTTTCAATGCACTGTCTAATCGGAACTACGTATTGTATCTAATATGAGATAAAATTTCAACACGATCATCTTTAGTACCTTCATATTGTCATTACTAACTCTCATCGACCATCACAACATAGTTGATGTACATATCATAATAATAGCAACATCTTGACCAACTCTCCTACTATATCATTATACTACCAATACAATCCTCTTGACTTCATCACTTGTGGTAACACTTTTCATATTCCCTTTTTCGGCATACCTAATGCTTCTACTTTGTTATCAATACCAAGCATGAGGCATTTACTATGTAATGGCAATAGTCAATGGACATACTAACTTTTGAAAGTTTCCATGTCCTCTTTAGCCTTAACTTTCTCGCTTCGCATTATGGAAGCTAAATCTAAGCTACCGCCAACTAATTATAAATTTTCTTTATAAGGAATGCATCCTAATAACCATGAAAAAACGACAAACTAAAATTGAACAAAGGTCACCCAACAAGCTTCAGAAAACAAGAAAAATAAATAGTCTGCCTCTTGTACAAACATCAAGAAGTGTTTTCACAAGCATTGCCTTTCTATGGATATCATTAATCAAGGCAATGGCTAATTTTTACTATAGAAGGCCAAAGTCATCTTAATAAACATGAGATTGAGAATTATTTGCTGCGCGGGCTGCTTCATGCATGAGCATGAGTTCTTGATTCAGGAGCTGGTATCAGGACATGCAGAGTTGGAACTTGCTGAAGAGCCTAAACCAGATTGACAGAAATCGGCTATCAATATGACCAACCAGGAAACTCCAAAATAATTGGACAGAACAGGACGGTTTGTCCTAGACCAACCAAAGCGATCATCATATAGGCCAAGTTATTTTGACATAACTTGTAATTGCATGAAAGAGTGATTCCATAGGGAAATGGTCACACATTCCTCCAATTTAACTGTACATTTTATGCAAGAAATGCAAGCACTTTGATAAGTCCCTAAGATTCAATCAGCATCTACCCGTTGAACCATCTTCAGAGAAACTTGACAAGCACATAACCTGTCAAGTTCTCCATAACCCATGCCAGAATAAAGATCCTAATTCATAGCCTAAAGGTAGTTTCTTGGGGAGAGATCACAGTTGAAAAAATAATGATAGGAAATTATGAAAAATTATATGTAGCATATCCTATCATACCTGTGAAGGAAAGTTTAAAGGTATGAAACATTTGTTTATGTATATAAGAAATAACTTTTGGGTTTGATCTTCCTAAAAATGTACGCTTATACCAAAGCTTATAAAAATATTTTAGTTAACTTGGCAGGGGGTGTATATATGCGTGGTGCATGCATCTTTTATGCAAGTTAACAAGAATAGTGCCGATATCACACATGAAAAATATATGATTGAAGCATATGTAAGATAAGTATGTAATTTTGAACAGTCAAATGTACAAACCAGCATCAGCATGTCCTATGTCATCCTGTACCAGCTTTGGTGCATAAGGAGTTAGCTCCGGTGGAATAGACCTCCTCAAGCCAGTACCATAGTTGACGTCCTGCAAAATACATAGTATATCTCAAATTCGTTTCACTGTGAAAATACACCAATTATTGAATGTAAAAATAGGCTTACATTGATAACTGGAATCTGCCGCTTGTTACTAACTTTCTTCTGACGGCGGCTGCAAAACCATATTTCACATTGAAGAACATATTAGCATCATGATTAAAGACAGTTGACCACATTTCACTTCTGAAATCAAAACCTGACTTTCAAGATCTTTGTGCTTTCTCAGTTTCCCCAATAACAAATCAAGACAGATAGAGATACAAGTATAACATGCAACAGATACTTAAGCATATTATTAATTCCAAGCAGATCAAGATAGTTATGTAAAATTATTTTTTGTGCAGAAGGCACCCAAACATCCAGCTGAACATATACATTCCTTCGTGTCAGCCTTTGCCTTTGCAGAATCACCCCCTTGATAGGTCTAGTTAACAGGTTATCAACTCAGATGGCCACAAACAAGGGCAGAAGAAGTTAGCATATTTAATGGGTAGACAGACAATGTTTGATAGAGCAATACCTTGAACTGCTTGCCAACGGCAACATGCTAGCTAAGTGATCAACATTAAGGACATGCGAGTTAGTATCAAGGCTCCTCGGAGGAAGCCTAAGATGCTCTTGCTCACGTGCCCTTTGAGCAACCAAATCTGCCATGATCTGCTCCTGCCTCATAGTGTTTTCTGGAAATGATAAGGGAGTTTGTCCGAACTGATTTGAGGTGAAATCCATGTTTGGCATCATAGATGGAAAAGCATTTTGCAGCAAACTTCCCATATTTGGCATTGGTGGTGGATTGACTGCCTGAGTCTGATTAGGAAGTCCTGACCTAGGCGTTGTTAGAGAGACATTCTGCATCATATAGCTGACATCTGGCACCGGAGAACCAGGAGCATTTGGCAGAACAGAGACATCATTCAGAGGTGTCTGAAAGATAACAAGAGAATCAACTTCAGTGCATGGATACCAGAAAGCAGTCAAACAAGTTCTTAGAAAAAAAATCGAAAAACCTCGGATGTACTGGCTTGATCTCCCTGAGGAACTCTAGAAATGAATACATCCCAAAACAAGGACCACCACTCTGACAGAAATCCTTCTGGTGGGGTGATAACTGCAGAATAAAATGTGAAACATCAAAATGAGTACCCATTTTAACTAAGCTGATTTGTTGCAACAACTTCCAATTAAAGTGTAATGAACAAAATTTAATGTTACAACGTTAAAGCACTCTTGTCAGATTATTTAGCCAGATTGGATCAACATATATGACAACTAAGTCATAATTTACTCAAAACCATTCGAGTAACTCGAGAAAACAACCATGCAAACAGAAAATAGTTATCAGTTCATCATTAAAAATTATTTTTAAAAGATGCAAACTACATGCCATTAACATAAATTTTTGTACACCTTTTCCACACACACACAAATAAACAAAATGATTCTGCAAACTTAATCAAGCGACTCAGATTCACTTCAAATACATAAGTTAAAGTAGTAGTAATAGTTAAACTCACATACATTAAGTAGACAACCATAAGCGACTGATAAATAATGTTCCTTCTCCTTTTATTGGAAAAGGTAAAATCAATTGGTTAAATCAAGCAAAGATGTAGTGATTCCATTAATAGATACATTCAATTCCAGAAAGCACAGAGTTGTAAAGTAAAGTAAAGGATCTCAAAAGAAACGGCCAGAAAGAAGTGATTTACCAACAGATTTGGGCTGAATATCAGCCTCGTCCGCTAAGATATCAGCAGTCATATGCAGCTTCTTCCTCTGTAAATAATCGTAAATGTACAAGTCCAACCTGCAAAAGAGAATGACGTTTTTTTTTAAAAAAAAAAAAAAAAACTCCAAACATCCGATTCGGAAAAAGGAAATAATTATCAAAATCAATAAACACAAAACCCTCAGAGAAAAAAAAGGGAAAAACTCGAATAATAGCTGTAAAATTTTAATAAAAAATAAAAAAAAAACAAAACAAAACAGTTTTACTCACATCTTCTGAGCATCCCAGTCATCCATGATAGCAGAAACCAAAATTCTCCGGGAGGCAGACGATTAAGGGGGAAGAAGAAGAAGAAGAAGAAGTAGCAAAACAACAGCAGGATTCCTGATTGTCTGTATATATAAGCAGCGGAAAGCATGAACCTCGAACTAAAAGGCAAAATTGTTTGATTTAAAGCAATAAATTGAGTGAGAGTTGGGTGTGAAAAGTGAGTGAGTGAGGAATGGTGGTGACGGAGGTCTAAGCGAAGGAAGTTGGTGCTAAAGCCATGCAAAATGATGCACTCAAATACAAAACAACAAAAAAACTTACAATTAAGAGAGAGAGAGAGAAAGAGAGAAAACAATCCTTTTACAGTCACTCACACTGTGTTTTCTTTTCTAATAAAACAGTATTCTGCTTACTTTTTTCCTCTTTTTTTAGTTTGACCCCATATTTTCTAGGTAATTCCACTACCCACAAATATTATTGGCACTTAATTTCGAATATTTGTTAGTAATATTTCAATGGTTGTTGAATTCGAATAGAAGTTTTCCAAATACTTTATTCTTCAATAAAAGAAAAACTGATTTTGTCTGTGTGTGGCTAAAAAGGGAATAAAAGTCTTTCCTAGGATCAGATCGATCATAATTTTAATTTAATCCACAGGAAAAAAGCTAGTAATATTTGTCAATGCAAATTTAAATAATGTTGAAAGAATTTTGTTGAGTGTGTGGTGAAGTATGGTAAGTTGTTGCGCATTTTTTTCGAAAAGTTATGAAATCTGCTTTGCTCATTTTCCAGAATATAAGTTCATATGTCGTTGAATTTAGGAAGAAGATAAAATTATTTCTGGTAGATGTTTGACGGTGGCAAATGTAATTTTTAAATTAAAATTATTGTGTTTTAAATGAATTTTTATTGTAACTAATAAGAATGTATACTGTTATAAATTAGGCTAATAATTGGTAACTAAGGATTTTTCAAAACAAAAACTTATCTCTACGATAGTCAAGATTTTGAAAACAAAATAAATGTAGATTGCATAAATAAACTATTTGTTTCTAAAAATGTACAAGTAATACTATCAATCTTTGACTCAAAGCGTTGTTGGCTCAGTCTCTTTAATTCAAATCAATATTAATTAGATTGCCTATCTGGTTATGAGAAATAAGAACAAAAACCAGCGATGCGTTATTATCTTCGAATACTTTGTCAATTCTTCAATTTAAATCCTAGATTATCCATAACCATTGTTCGTTTCACTGTCATTTTTTAAGAAATTGCATATTTGGAATTAATATTGAAGAATTCAAGTTCTATTTTATAATTCTTTTATACTTAATATTTAATTTATAGTCGAGACATTTAATTCTCTTATCTCATGACATACATACTATCTCATCCGATCCCATCCTTTTTATCTCTTATTAATCGACTTCCGATCCAACAATGCCACATCAACTTTCCGATCCGCCCAAACCGCCCTATCCCACCCGCCTCATCTCTAAGATTCGACTTTTTCTCTTTTATTTACAGACTCCAATCCGATAATGCTATGTCAACTATCTGATGATCGAAAAAATTGAGTGAATTGGTACAAATTGGAGAATCTTGATATTACAGCGAGATGATGATTAAATCACAACACCAGTTATAGTATGTTATTAAATGAAAACAGGTCTTAAAGACTCAATAAATAATCCGCCTCAAATTGGGCCGGCCCATATTTTTATAGATTTGAAAAAAAATCTGTGACTCCAAAACTTTGCTATATGAAAAATCCATGTATGGATTTATGAGCTGGGCCGAATATATCTTGTTTGAAAACCAATAACTATTGATCTTGCGTGGTTTTGGGTGAGATGATAAGTAATGCAAAAGTGAGCCCAATTTTCCAGCCCACAAATGGTATAATATTGGTCTTGTGTGGAACAAGTGAAGAATAAGTCTGAATTGTGTGAGAAGAACCTAAGCATCTTGATGCAATAGAATCACAGATTCACGATGTATATTTTACTCATAAAAAGAGAGAAAAAGAATCACAATGTACATTGGTACATGAGGTTAACAGGTCCTATAATTATGGTGATCCAAAATAAGTCCAAGTTATCCAAAAACTGAGAAGAAATGAAGTTCGTGTTAGGTTTACCGTTCATCAAGACGAAAGAGGATAAGTCGAGGGGAGGTAGGGAGGGGATAAGGATTCCTGACAATCACCTTCTCATGTATGTAGATTGTTCGGATGTAATTGTTGGCATTGATCTTAGTAACATCTTACTAATCTGGAACTGTATTGTGAAGTGATCTAAATCAAGAATCAGTTGCTTTTGCTTTTCCCTGCATCTTTATTTCCTAAGCCAATCTCCTGCATTTGATGCTCGACTGAGACAAGGCCCGTCTCCGCTAGAAAGCTATGAAATGTAGACATTGAAATGTTAGGAAACCATGATCATGGACTTTGATTTCAACATATTCACTTAATTTCACTTCTAAATAGCTCCTAGTCCTATTGCAGCAGTTTCACAATTAGAAACATAACAAATGCCAAAAGAAAAAAGGCATCCATCACCCCTGCAAGATGATTTCTTTTTCTTCTCTCCATCAAATTTGACAAGAATAAATTCCAAGAATGTTTACTATGAACAAATAGCATTCAGGAAAGATAACCAATTCAATCAAATACAGCAAAATTTGGACTGGCAATTGAATCCAACTCTTAGCAACTAATTCCCCACGGGGAATATCACCAAACACCGAGAGTGCATTATGAACCTAAGTCTCATAACTACAAATCAATAATCAACATATTTTTCAAATTCGACATTACCAATTAAAAATAGTGGTAGAATAGAATGGAGATGTGAATTTGGAATACCGACCCGCTAAGAAGCACGAAGAGAGTGGCGGCGATGAGTACAAGGAAGGCGACATGGAATATTAAGGAAGAGTCTCTGGATGAAAAAGCTAATCCCAGCATAGCAGCGAGGCACACGCCCAGCATAAAAAACGCCATCTTTAGCGTGTTCCAGGTCGCACCCTGAAAAAAATTCACATTTGAGATCAATCAGGCTACAAATAATTGATAAATCATTCAAAAAAAGCAGAGACGTTGACTCCAGGAGCTAAAGCTCCAAGCATGACTGCTTCTGCAGAGGAGACGCTCGACGCTTCAGCCTCCATTGTAGGGATATTAGATCTTTGTTAATCAGTTTTAGATGGGTGGAGACGAAGGTGCGTGAAGAGATGGTGTGCTGCGACGTCGTAATGATAGTTAACCAAAAAAATAAAATCTTACAATTAACATTCCTAAAATATTTTTAAAAATTTAATTCCATGGGAGGACTAATATTTTATTTGAGCACCACTCACTCACGTTTGATGCTTATTTGTTTCGATTTATATATTTTTGATTTAATTCTAATACATTAAATAATGTTATTGAAATTTTTTATTTTATAAAATTTAAAAAATCAAAGCTCTCATTTTTTCTATAATTTCTAAATTAATAAAATAATAAATCAAGGTTTGACATTTAGTGAAGCGTATAGGAGTATAGGACTATCAAATATATATTGGGTATGATTAAGTAATTTCACTGTTCTAGTGAAGCGTCATCTTTAATTTGGTTGCGACAACCTTCTTTATTCATAATGTGACTCACATACTTATTGTGTGATGGGCTATATTCATTATAATAACTTAAACTAAATGTTACGATGAAGTAACATATGAATCAAATTTAATTTAATCTAATTATATTTTATTGTTAATTGGTAGTATATTATTTTATAGAAATAAAAAGAAATGTTAAGAAAGATTTGTGAAATTTTTTAGCTTGATTTAAAAATAGTTATGCAATATTCAATAAAAAAAAGTAAATCTTTTCTTAAATATGTACATCTATATTTCATTTGAAAATACAGTAATATTTTTCTAAATTGTATAAAAGGTCAATAAATCATTTTTAATGTAAAATATCTAAAAGTCCAATTATATACTCACCTTATAATAGATGTTACACTTTCCTCTTTAGATTATTCCACAAAATTGCTTTGAGTTGAACCAATGCTCGCACTGAAGGGTGAAGCATCAAGCAATAGTTCCTATTGAAAAGCTTTTGCCATGATCCGTTTTTAACAGTCGTAGAAAAGCTAGAAAGACAAAATTCCACACTTTTATATACACAAAAGGATTGTTGACAATCTCTCTATAGAAAATAAATAGAGCGTTGCAGTCAGTTTCCCATAAAAGTAGGATAAGAGGGAGGCTGCAGCTGCCTTTCTTTCTCCTTGAGATAGTGCAGCAGTGGCGGCTGTTGATCATGGCCGACCTCCATTCCAACACCACATCCATAAGTATATGGTCTTTGGTACCCAAGAAACATCCTCTCTCTCTTTTCCTCTCCACCAACATAGTATTCCGGACTCCCCCAATACACCATTGGATTCGATACCAAACGGTTTCCCCATTGGTCACACAGCTCGAAGCTCGAAACCTCGTTCACTGGGATCGGATTGCATCCACTGTTTCTGTAGTGATACAACCACTCAGAAGAGCTCATACCAAGGACTGGAGGGTATCCGTTCACAAATGCAGGCCGGCCCAATGGGGCCGCACCAAGAATGCCATCTGCACCGGGGTGGATCCAAGAAGCGTCATCAGGCAACACGGGGGCCGAAGGAACTGGAGCAACGTAAGGGGGGGAGTCGTGCACTATTGTTGAGATGTGGCCCGCTGTCGCCCTTTCAGGGTCTCTGGTATTGTTGAAGGACGTGGACGCTGTTTCATCAATAGGACTTAGTTTTTGTCTGCTAAAACCACTAATTATCTCTTTCTCCCTTTCGGTGCTCGAGCTTGCTTTGCTGAGGACCCAACCGCTGAGGGAGGGGGGTCCGGTAGGCCTACTGTCACCGGAATTTGAGGTGGTGGGGCAGAAACTGAAGGAGTCGGCATCTTCCCCGTTCTGACCAGCAGATAATGATGTGGCTCTTCGCAGCCACTCATCAGCAGATGGTATTGGTAGGTGTGGCTCACTGGGATCTTTTGTAGCTTTAGAGATATACAATGGCGCTGAGTTGCGTCTCGTGATTGGCTTGAAGAGAATGACTTCTTCCTCTTCCGCAGCCACAGATTTCTCTTCATCAGCTTCATGAGATGCTACTACACTTTCCACGTCTCCTTGTTCTGGCAAACTTGATGTCTTCTCAGGAGAAATTCTGGACTTGCTCTTTATTAGTTTGGCAGCATCAACAATTCGCTGCAAACGGCCTTTGTTTCTACAACGGTAGTCATCCACGCACTCCAGATGAGTCGTGAAATCCAGCCTTACATGAACATGATTCAACGGGTAGAAGCCCCGCAGCTCATGGTCTTCCCAGAGAGCAGTATGATCAAGAGATGTTCTATTTCCAAATTGCTCAATTCGATCCGAGAGGTCAACCAGAGCATTAAAAAAGTAGGACATGGCATTTCTAACCCTTTCATCAGCATCATATGTCTGCACCATATCAAGTGATCCTGCTAGCCACTCTACAAATACAAGCACAGATGGCAAAAGTGGGGAAATACCCATCTCCTCTCCCATCACACATCTCTCTGTAAGGCGACCCATGAAGATGAATATAGTAGCAAATGCTAAAGGTGATAGTGCAGAATGTTTGCAATCATCATCCTTCCCATTCGGGGAGTCCTCTTGCTGCACGCTCTCTGTGAGGCTGTGAACAATGAATATGAATATCGACACAACTTGAATAGCACGGTAAGGACCTCTTCTGGAAGAGTCCAAGCGCTGGTAAGACTCCAAAGAGACAGTAAGCTTCGTGTCATCCACTGCCAACAAAGTGTCTAAGCTGTGCAACGCTGAAGCAAGGGTGCACGGGTATTCCTCCAAACTGCATAACATCAGAACAAAATCCAATTTCAGAAACTCAGTCAAAAACCTCGTTATAAACTATGTAGAAATACTTATTACAACTAACTTTCACAAACAGTGGGGTAGTGAGACCTTTGTCCTCATTAATGAATAGATAGTACTCAATATGAAAGTATTGTAGCATATGGCCGAAACTACCTTGATCTGATTAAGAGAAAGCTTATAGTTCTAACAAGAATGGGCCATAAATCAAACTTTTCGGAGCAAATGTTATCCAAGTCTTCTGGGTTGCTGCTATGTGCAGAACCATTCTTCTCAAGGCATTTATTGTGCAGGTAACCTCTTTTTGAAGGGTTTAAGAAGTCGGGCTGCATCTCGAATGATATCAACTTAGCAGACCTGTTCTGCAGATCCATAAGAAACAATTGAAAGGTCACTACCAAGTTCAACCAAAAACTAATTTCTACTACACACTCCCTCTGTCCCACAATATTGGCACCTTTCTATATGAGGTGTGCCTCATTCTCCACTAACAATCCTTCAATTACCTATTCTTTCAATCTCCCTCTTACTTTACCAACTTCGCATTAAAACTCGTGCCATCCCCAAAGTCCCTATTTTTATGGGATGGAGGGAGTACTAAATAGAGAAATCACTCATTTAATCCCTGTTCTTAGAAAACTAGGTGTTCGGGAGGAGATTGATGATTACAACAGAGGACTACAAATTTTACCTCTTCAAAGAGTAGCAAAATATTTTTCCAAGCATCGGGAAAAGGCTCCTTGACCGCCAAACTCCTTATACAATGATACAATGCAAGAAAAGGATCACCGACGTATGTTGCCAATAAAGCCAACTGCATGCATGCTCAAAAGTTTAGATTCCCTAAGTAGTATAAACAGTGTTGTGGTTGAGTCAGACTACACTCATTAATTCATTTACTGAAACAACACAGACATGAGGCCCAAAGACGAGCTAGTTGATTCTGAGATTTGCTATTTGGATATATATATATATATATATATATATATATATATATATATATATATATATATATATAATGACCTTCCGTGTTTTTGGTTAATTATTGACCATTAGATCACCTAATCCTAAGGCCAAGATTTGGGCTGCATTTCTGGATTTAGATGCATTATTGTTTGGATCATCTCCCTATATATATATATATATATATATGCACACACACACACACAGACAGGCGAGGTACCTGATTATGGGGATTCCCACTATCTGGCCACGTTCGGGTTGCTTCTAGGTAGTGCATCGCTGCAGTTGACCACTCACAAGCATCGGGCTTCTTGATAATCTCAGTATATCTAGCTAGATCTCCAAGGCAAATTAAAAGGCGATGACATGTATGTTGACATGCATGCAGCTTATTAGGTTCGATGGAAGATGACCAGCGATCCGTATTATTAAGGAAAACTTTTGCAGGGAGCCCGCAAGCTCTTCGCATTTTGACAATTAAATTCATGTAGAACTCAGTTGATTTGGACAAGAATGACTTGATTTCTTCCAAGCCTTTATCAATGCTGGTCTGTGAATTAATACTATCAGGTGGACCATTGTTCCTCTTAGTCTCTCCATTATGAGATCTTTGCCTAGCTCTTCTACGAAATTCAACGATGAGCTCGTAATGCAGCTTCCACATATGATGCTCAACTTCTTGAAGCTCAAGTAAGTGATTGCTGTTCAATAGAATGTTTTCATATACAGCGCGGATTTGGTGGTATAACTCGAGAACATCCTCGTGTAAAATACCCTTTTTATAGATCAATTCTAACATTTGTTTCTCAGCATTAACAACCTATGACAATAGCGAAAAACAACACAAAAACTGGTGACTATTTCTTCAAGTCAAACTCATAACATGCATATACATATGTGTGAACTAAATCTTATAACATTTATATAATATAAAATTTCAATAAAAATGAACCAAAGGAAGCATCAAGAAGTACCTCAAGGAAAGATTTTTGCAGTTCCATCTTGTTTGGCTGATCGGATGCAGCTATTGAACATGAACTCAACAAGCCAAGTTTTTCTCTTTACCACATGTATGATTCATGAAGGTCTATCTGTAAACAATAGCCAAAGAAATTGATGTAGGAACTGTTGTTCGATATACGAAATGTTTGATTTCAACACAAAATTAGTATTTGACACACAGTTATTGAGTCTGGGAACTAGAATGGGTGTGGTGCTATAAAAAACATAACAGAGAAACATCAAGAAGTAACATTCACTGTAATGCCTATACTTTTATAAAATAAAAAATGTAAAAAAAATGATAAATGTACTCCACTTGCATCAGTGAATTAGAAGAAGACCTTTAAGTTAAAGAGTCCAAACTAAGAGTAGGAAAACATAAAATACTTGTGTCAAACCATTGCACATTATAGGATCCTCAAAAGGAGAAACAAAGACTGATAATGTTCAGCTCTAGTTTCATAATGTCTCAAGTCACTTCTTTGTGATAAGTCGAAAACTCACTTCTCAAAGTCTGCCTTATTTTCTTTTCAATTTTGAGTCATCCGGTTGAACTCCACTTTAGCTGATAAGCAGTTCTAGCACATTCTTTAGGTAGAGTACTAGCTCATCGACATAAATTATGTGATACTCCTACAAATTAGGTCACTCGTACTACCGAACAGCAGTGGTACCAACAAGGCAACAACTCTACCATGATTTAAGCTTTGCTATTCTTTGCTCACTCTATCATGATTATCACAGAAATATAGTTTATCAACACAAACAATTCCAAGAGTCAGAGAGATTAATTACTATGCCGGCTAAGTTTTCGAGCGTGCTCGGTTTCTGTCAACGAGAAAGCCCACTGTACAAAATCTTACTTTGTTCATCAGTTCACTATCATCATAAACTAGGGACTCAACTAAACTTGCAAATCACCTTTGGAAAGAATAAACCACAAACAATCACTATATCTGACCATAAATTTGATTCCTGAAGCTTGCAAAACAGATCGTCAAAGCCCCAAATTCATAATCAATAAAGGCATCAATACAGCAAAAGAATCAGAATCATCGAAACACCAAACTTAACATATACTATAGCTGAAAAATTCAATCTTTTCTGGTTCTTAATTAGCTCAACAAACGAGAAACAATCATAAAACAGAACAGCCTCACCTGAAGAATTTGCAGTTAAAAACAAAGAGACACTTTTTAGAGAGAGGGAGAGAGAAAGACAGAGTGAAAGTGCTACAGAAATCGTTTATTCCGACAGTGAAACAGAGACCAAAAGACAAGGAGGATGTCGTTTATGAAGTTGAAGAATTATAATAGTAGAAGCAGTAGTATGTTTTTGCCCCTTTCTTTCTGGCACTTTCACGCATTTATTCAAACAGATATACAACGTGGCTACTCATAAGCTCAAATGGGCCTCCCACCATACCCATTTTCTTATCTGAAAATTTATTCTTAATTTACTACAGCGAATCACTTACTAAATCATCTTCTAAATTGGTAGTTAGCTCCTTTCCCATTGCACCACGCTACTGCGATTATTTTGTGATAAGGGTCGCTGTTCAAAATATCTAATTATAATCTACACAGTCAAAAGGTTGAATGTTTTAAGTCATGCGTATTTGTTTCTTCTTTTAGGGGTTGGAATTTGGTAACTTTGCAAATGTGTCTCCACTATCAGAAATATCTATTTTATTAATTAAATTCATTTTATTAGTTAAATAAATTTAGAAAAAGATAGGCCCCTAGTAGTTGGTGTTAGGTTTTAATCAATAATTATTTACGTATCTAAGTAGGTCTTTTGTGTAGGATATCATAATTTTGATAACTCAACATTACCAATTTGTTTAATTTATCTACGCGACATGAAATTAATAACTTTGATATCGTGGAAAATTGGCTACTAAAAAACAATGCTTGTTGGGTGAGATATGTTATTTTTTAAAATGGTGAAAGGTGACCAGTTTTCGGCTGTGGACCCAAATTCTGAATAAATAAAGACTAGTGAATTAGAGATGAGTTCATTTCTGCAAAACAATAAAGTCAAGATTTTTTATTAATTATTGCTTGTGATACGTGCCAAATGTGCACAGTTTCGTACTAGTCAATTGATACCAGTGAAATCGATCGAAAATTAATGCTCCCTTCGTCCATATAGTTTTGTTACAATTTTTTCATTTTCATTTATCCTATATAATTTAACATATTTTAATTTTATCATTTCTTAGTGAATATAATATTCCAATAACTCATTTTTACTCGTATTTTATTAACTTAATACTATAGAAAAGTAGGACGTATATTCCACTAATCTATTCAACTCATTTTTCATTACCTTTCTTAAAAGTTGTGCTCAATCAAAATATGACAAAATTATTGTGATGAATTGAGTAATTATGTGAAAAAATAAGAAGGAACAAAATTTGAGATCGACTGCTACAATTTTAACGCTACATAATACTCCCTCCGTTTCGTAGTAATAGAGACATTTATTTTTGCACTATTTTATATAATAATAAAATAAATAGTTAAAATGAAAAAATAGTAAATTAAAAAAAATAATATATATAAGAATCTTCACGGGATTTTAGGAATTGTTGATTAATGTGGTTAACTGGTAAGAGAAAGAGTGATTGTAAGTATTAAATCTTTCGATAGAAAAAAAAAAGTTGTTGTGTGTATTAATTGGAGACAGAAAGTTACCAAACATAGAAATGTGTCATCTTGATTGAGACAAACTAAAAAGGAAAGTGTGTCATTATAGTTAAGAAGAAGAGAGTACTATTTAGGAAATGATATTGTTTTAACAAGAAGAGGGGTGCAATAGGCGTCCCTCCGGCCTCCACTATGGGTGGGGAGTCGGGATGGGCAGATGACGGGCGTTGGGCCGGGGTAGGGGCGTTGCAACATGCGCCAGAAGGGGCGTGGCATCGGCCGACACCGTTGTACTAGTCAACACCATAATGATTACAAAAGGGAACGCATGACCATCATTTATATTTCTATTCATAACCGTGTTAGAGCTTATAATTTTAATTGTTGTATGATGTTTAATTTATTTTTTTACATTAAATGGCTATAACAAATAAATGAGGCCTGTGAATTTAATTACCCGTAACATAATTGTTTATTATTAAATGAGGCCCATTACAGTCATAAAAACAATGGATTTATAGTTCGCAAATCAATGGGCTAAATAATTATAGGCTATATAAGGTCGAATAATATTTATACCCATCAAACTGGCCCATATCTCCCACAGATTTCACTTTTCTTTTAGAACGTGGAGCACTTGCTAATTTATACGCATTTATTTCGTATTTACTATTTATTCCACACATTATTTGAACAAATAACTCGTTAAATAATTATATTATAGTAATAAAGTTACGGTGGCGTTCGGTTGCCGTGACTAATTATCATGGGACTATCCATCTAGGATTGAGTTGTGGGATTATTTTAGTTGGAGGGGGAGACTATGACTAATAATCATGAGACTATCCATCTATGATTAAGTTGTGAGGGTCAATCTTATGAACCAAACATGATACATATTTAATCATGAGATTTAGTCTTGCAAACGGAATATCCCCTATAATAAATTAATACGAGTACAATTTTAATCAAGAGTAAAATAGAGTGTGAGTAATCTATTGTGATGAAGATATATATTTTTTCTCCCACACTATTATTGCACACTATTCTAAGAATGATTTTCATCCATAAAGAAATCGTCAGGAGAACAAAGGCGATACGCATTAACAAAGACAAAATGATATAGAAGAGAGAGAAGTTGATTTGTGGACATTCAAGACGACTTAAGCGGTAAGGTGATCAAAACTCACCGTTTCCATTCACCAATCCAAGAGAAAGAAGGAAAAGATTTAGTACTCCTACATAAGATCATAGTGATTGTGTTCTCTAATGAATCGTTTTATTCAAATAGATAGAATAGGCAAAGAAATAAAAACACGTAATTTTTTTAGGTGAAGAACATAGTATTATATATACTCCTATTTATACTTTGGCAGATCTAAATAACAGATTTGGCGGGGGTTCAAACACAATAAAATCGATGCTATTGAAAGGCATGTGAACCAATGAATGCCCCCAAGTCAAGAGGATTGATTAAGAAAAGGAAGCGTGGAACAGTCAAAAGATTTAGCCCATGTAGAATCGTATTATATCCATTTTATTCGGGAGAAAACATATGATTAAAATGGGTAGATTTTCCTTTGGATTCTAGTGCTTTGTGCATGGTCTTGTCGTTGCCAATCAATGTAAAAAGTAAAACTCCATGAAAAGTCACATCTATGTCTGCTCTCATACCTACACACTACTTATTCCATTCATCGATATTCACCCCATTTCAAAAATTAACAACAGTAAAAAAATGTAGTAGTACTGGCAACTAAATCAAACTTAATTAATTAGCCCATCCACATCCAAATCCAAGTACAAGGAAGAACAAAGCATGATGTGGTAATGAAGAAGGAAACGACGACGTACTAATTAATGAAAAAGGTTAAATTCTAGTAGTGACATGGCATTTTCTTGGCAGCTTCAAAGGCGAAGGGTCCGACGGTGAAGAGCTCAAACGGGAAGGGCTTGGGCGGGGGCGGCTGCGGCTTGCGCATTAGGATAGCGCCGACAGCGCCGGCGTGGAGGTTAGTGGGGTGCGTGCAGGTCGGCGAGGGGGATGAGACGAGGGAGACCTTGCATTTGTGGGAGCCGGATGTGGTCAGCTTCTGCGGCATGAACAGGAAGTAGCCGTTCTTGTCTGTCGTCTTGTGCTCCACTAGCGTCTTCCTTGTGTTGTTGCATTCCAGCTTCACCACAGCACCTGAGGACAAATAATTATATCAACCATTCATCATCAACATCTTTTTTTTTTCATTTTTAATTATTTAGTGAGAGCGAAAGGTACCGGGAAGAGCAGTGGCATTGACGAGAGTATCGATTCCCCTATATTTGCAGGATTTGCAGAAGACTACGCCCTGAACAGCCACCATCTTCCTCGTTGGTGGGTGTGATGGGGGCTTGACGGGCGGGTGTGACGGCGGCTTGACGGGCGGGTGTGACGGAGGCTTAACGGGAGGGTGTGACGGAGGCTTAACGGGAGGGTGCGACGGCGGCTTAACGGGAGGGTGAGCCGGCGGCTTAACTGGTGGGTGTGACGGAGGCTTAACGGGAGGGTGAGCCGGAGGCTTGAGGGGAGGGTGTGACGGGGGTTTAACGGGAGGGTGCGATGGCGGCTTAACGGGAGGGTGCGATGGCGGCTTCACTGGCGGGTGTGATGGTGGCTTAACGGGAGGGTGAGCCGGAGGCTTCACTGGTGGGTGCGACGGGGGTTTGAGTGGAGGGTGCGTGGGTGCTGGAGCAGGGGGGTGATGGTGGTGGTGGTGGTGGTGGGGTGGTGGAGGAGGATGAGGGGCTTGGGGTGGAGGTGGGTAGGTTGGGAGGGTGACATCGGCGGTGGCGGTGGCGGTGAGGAGAAGGAAGGAGAGGACAAAGGAAGTGGGGAAAGAAACAAATGCCATGATGTGAAGTGAACTGAGTTGCAGAGTTGCTGAGGGCACTTTATTTATAGAGGCTTTATAGAAACGGCATAATATCAATTGTGTTGTGTCATGTGTGAGACAAAGTTGACTAGTATAGGAGTACATTTTTTACACCATATCAATTGTATAATTAAATGGGTTGAGTTTAATTTAGAGTAAGGCCAAAACTGATCTTGAACATATACTTATATTACAGTTTTGGTTGTAGATATTATCTTTTGAATTTTTACATTCCAAACATTTTAATTCGGATCACAATCAGTCCAAAATTAAATGTCCCGTCAACTTTTAATGGTCAACATTTTTTTTATCTCAATTTTGACTAAATTAAGCTATGATTACTAACTACCTAACTACTGCTCGCCGGTACTCATGAGCAGCAGCCCCATCTCTTTCTCATGCTCGCCCTCGGTCAGCCGTTCGATTTCCAAGTCTTAAAGGTTGATTGATTTGTTCTATTACTCATTAAAGATTGGTTACATATGGTTATAAACGGTAGTGCAGGATAAATGGTAGTATGAAAAACCTGTGACTTTGGATGTTGGAAAAACAAAAAGATTTGCGTTGGCTGCCAAAAGGATTGAGGAATACTCTCTTGAATTTGGTTTTTGGTCTCTGATAAACAAGTTTCGAGACTCAATTATAAAACTTGTTGATTAGAGAGGATAGACTAGAATTTACCTTCGTTTGAGAATTGGAACCCTCTCTTCTCTTCACTGCCTCTAGTTTCTTTTTCGTGAAATGAGAATTTTGTTTGTGAGGCGAACGGATTAGGGTTGGAGAAATTCCGAAGAGTATTGGCGGAATGAGAAATGCCGAATAGATCGAGTTGTATCATAATCATCTCTCCAGCGAAATTCCTGATGCATTCTCCGGTCTCACTTCGTTGCTACGTTTCGACACATTGGAGAACAATCTGACCGTGAAAATCCCCCGAAGTCTGGCGGAACAGCTTTACTAGGGAGTTGGTAATCATATCTAACAACATAATTTGGTCAAAATCGGGATTAAAAACGTTGACCGTTAAAATTTGACTACACAATTAATTTTGGACCGATTGTGATCCGAGTTCAAATGTTTGAGGTGCAAAAATTCAAAAGATAATGTCTATGACCAAAATCGGAAAATGGGTATAATGTTCAGGACAAGTTTTGTCCTTTACTCTTTAATTTATTTAGCAATAACATAAGTTACCACTTTACTCTTTAATTTATTTTGCGGTGACATAAGTTACCGCTTCATTTATGAAGGATAAGATGAGTTGTAGTGAAGCATGAAATCTGATGATTAGGGAGGTGATTAAAATAAAATACATAGGTTCAATCCGTAATAACTCTACGATTATTAAAGGGGCTATATATGATAATAGGTGAAGGTAAGAAGATGATGTCTCATGTGAGCTATCAAATATGGAAATTATTTTTGTCGTGAAAGTCTCTGTGTTTAGAAAAACAAAAATGTGTTGAGTTTTTCAAAATGTGACATGACTTTGTAATGTGTATTGTATTCTCATTTGAAAGTGTCTTCAGGATTTGATAGCGCATTCAAGAGTGTAATCAGGTAGTGATAAACTTGGTAACCAATTCTCGGATTTTTTTTTTCAGTGATTGCGTCTTTGTATTTTATTTCCCTTGAAATGAACTGCTCACTCCATTCGCGAATAGTAGTCCCGTTTTCCATTTTAGTCCATCTGTGAGTAGAAGTCTTGGTTCACTTTTACTATAAATGTAATAGGATCACATCTTCCACTAACTAATTTAATTCATATTTTATTTAAAATTAATATATATTTAAGTGAGACCTCTATTCTACTAACTTTTTTATAATTCACACTAATTTAATACTCCCTCCGTCTCAGATTAAGAGTCACTTTTTGCCATAAAAGTCCGTCCCAGTTTAAGAGTCACTTTTAGAATTTTCCATATTTGGTTATACAATTTTATACAATTCTTCATTATCTACATTAAAATAAATCAAAACAAAAATCAAAAGTCAAAAGGGACCCACCTTCAACCAACTCCACCATCTCACTTCATTTATTACACACTCCACCATCTCACTTCATTTATTACACACTTCAACACTTTCTTAATATCGGAGCCATAACAATAAGTGACTCCAAATGTGAGACGGAGGGAGTATAACATTTTTTAAAATTCGTGTTAGGTGGATTGAGTGAGTAATGAATAAAACAATGAAACATTGTTGGATTCAATAAAAACCTAAATTTGGGATTGTGGCAGGTGAAGAGAAGTGTAGTATACGTAATAGGACGGCAGAATCCTGAAACTCGGTGGATTTAAGTGGACTCAAATACTACATATACATGGTACTGTATTTTGGACATTTATTGATAATTGACAAATGCCAGCCAGCCTGTCTAGATATGGCCTAATTAAATGCTCCAAGCCCAAGGTAAATTCTTTTCACTTTGATTATTTGTGATTGCTAATTATTTTTGATTTGGACCTAATCATTTTCGTTATCATTTCGAGTCAAGAAAAAAATGCTAGTAGTACTATTATCATAAATTTATAACGATACCCTACCTGGGAGTGCTATATTTTTATCTCAATAGTACTTAATTAGTAATTACAATTAAATAATAATTTTTAGATATTTAAATTACAACAAATCTATGTGATCAAATTTTGTACAACCAAAATTTAGTTTATTTGACCAAAAATAGGTTTATTTATGCATTTAATTAAAATATGTAGATGCATATATAATACATGGAAAGTGCATAATATTGTGGTCATATATTTATAATTTTTGTATAATTTTTTATTTTTTTAGAACTATAAATATAATTAGTACATACTTTAATTCAAATATTAAAAACAATAGAAAGAAAATTCAAATATAAATATAAAAAATGAGGTTAAAGGCTAATAAGTCTTTTTAACTTATCCACTTACTATATTTATAATTTTAATATATAACTAATCCATCAAATTATTAATATAACCTTATTTTGGTTGTACAAAATTTAGTTGTTTATCATTACTCTTTAAATTAAGGGTCTAGATCATTAGCTCGGAATGTCGATCAACAAAAAAATGTCAATAAGGGTATTAAGGCCAATTTACAACAAATTAGTTGTAACTAACTTTTGAAAAATATCCAAAAACTTTAAAACGCATATAACTTTCTCGATTAAAATTATATTTTCGCACAACATATATCAAATTAAATATAATTGCATAAGGATTCTAACGAGATCTCACTTGCATATGTTCCGATGTCAAAATTTGAAATTGTTTTGAAAATTTTCAATTTTTTTGAATAGCAATAAATGTCAACATGATATATAAAATATGTCAATATAATACATGAAGAATGTCAATATAAGCAATGTGTTAACATTCTCAAAGCATTGTGTCGACATTCTCAAAGCATTGTGTTGATATTTTCGAAACAATATATTGACATTTTCATCTAAAACCCTAATTTGGTAGTTTTTTTTATCTTTTTTTATTTAATTAATAAAAACGAAAATTACACGTGGCAAAATTATAGACCACAAGTTTTCTAAAATCCTATGGTCTTAAATTAGTTGTAGTTAACAATTACTATATGATGAGTTAGCAATTCATCCCTCTCCAATATTCTCATCCAGCCATACATAAATTAGTCTGCTATCATAAATTTATTCATCTAGCCATACATAAATTAGTCTGCTCTCATAAATTTATAGTGAATTACATAATTTGTCTGCAGTGGGAACTGATTATACTCCGTACGTGTTTTATTTCTAAAATTTACCATCATTTATTTGACTTTGTGATGTGAGCATGTGGGACGCTTTACAAATTTCATCGTCTATTTTGTTTAGGTTCTTAAGTAGTTTTAATGGATCGGATCCTGTTCATTAAAAAAAATTAATACTACTAAGTTTAGTAGCAACTGCTATCACATGATTCAATTAACATCGGAAATAAGAATGATAGATGAAATTAACATAGCAACTGCTATCACATAATTCACGTGAAGCAAATAACTACTACGTCAGTTTTAATAGTAGTTTCAATTACTTTGTATAGACGTATATATCATATTTTACAAATTACAATTATAGTATGTTACAATTTGCGAAAAAAAGGAATTAATAAGCGGTATAAAGTAAGTATACATTACATAGCATCCTAATTGGAAAATGTACGTATTTCAGACGGTAGTTTAATTTTGATTATTGCATAAGTCAATGGGTAGCAATTTTCACAACATATTACAACTAGTATATAGGAAATAAAATAAAATATAATGACTGCGTACAATATCCCATAAATGAAGTAAACGGGGTCAGAATTATAATAAGCTTAGCAATAATTATCGATCACGTGAGTGGAACTTAATTCAATGCAACCAATGAAGAAGTAGAAGAGAAGATAATTAGGTGTACTAGTATAATAACAATTGGCTGCAAAATATATTAAATCCTACGTAAATCCCGCCATTTTTCTTGTGCTCTCAGTTTACAAGCACCGCGACTGTCGCATCAAATTGAGTTATGCGTTTACCAAACCGTACATTAGATTCGAATTTCTTATCCATTCAATGTGATATGTCAAACTCTACTCTCTTTACTGTGAGACAGTCTCTTATGAATAAAAGTACCATAGTAGTATTCCCTTCGTCCCCCCAAGGAAAATGACCTTTTCCTTGGGTGACATGGAATTTTATGCAAATTGATTTCGTGTGTTGAGAGGAGAGAGTAAAGTAAAATAGAGAGAATAAAGTAGAGATAAAGGTGTTTCCATTTTAAGTAATGAGTCATCTTAGTTGGGACAAACTAAAAAGAAAAGTGAATCATCTTTAATGGAACGGAGGGAGTACTACTTAATAATTTATATTTATATTTTTAAATTTGCAAATTTGTGTTGATGGCATCAAATTATTATTCTACAGGCTTCACCTTTCATTTTGTTCTTTCGTTTTCGTTTTCTGAATTTTGTGATAGGCCTTCTGCAAAGTTTTGATTTTATACTACTACTATTTTAATTGCGGTGTATATTGAAAATGGGCTGCTGTATCGTTTAAGAATTCCAGTGACTAATTTTGAACATATACTTTGAAAGTAATGTAATTTAATTGAGTAAAAAAAGAGGTTCAAATGAGAGGAAACCAAATAATCTATAAAATTATCGATTTTGTATCTATCTTTAATTAAATATTTTATATTATATATATGATACAAATTTTAATAAAATGTTTGCTATTGAGTGATATATGCAGTTATAAAGTCCCCGGTCCTAAGAGCATCCACAATAGCGGCTAGCCCACCGGCTAGCCGATTTGAGGGCGCTGGCCGCCATTGTGGCGTGCCGATCGGCCAGCGCCAATTTTTCGTTTTTTTTTTAATTTTTTTTGAAAACCTATATATACGCGATTTTAGTTTCATTTTCATATGCACCACTTGATTTAACGAGTTTTCTCTCTCTCTAAATTTCTCGTACAAGAGCAATATCGAGCGATGGACAACAACAACGAGTCAAGTCCGGCGACGAGCGGATCTCAGACTCCCACGGTACCCGTGGGATCCGAATGGGGCCAGATGGGCGGGCGGATGGGCCCTGTGGTTTAACATCCCTTGGCAACAGTTGATGGGGATGATGGCTGGAGCGCCGGGGGGGGGGCACGGTCTATCGTCCCTCTCTTGATTTTTTGACGGCTTCGTCTCACACGTCGACCCAAGTGGAGACGCAGTTCACTGGCGATGACCTTTTGTCATTGCATGAGATGGGGATCAATCTCGGGGAGCCGGACACTCCCGTGATAGCGGGTCGGACCGCGCCGAAGAAGAAGAAGACCAAGGGGAAGGGCAAGGTGGTTGGCGAGTCGTCGCAGCCCGCTGTTCACGACACCCCATACGGAGGAAGTGGACTAAGGATGAGTACGCCGTCGTAGCCAAGGCGTGGTTGTCGGTTTGCGACGATCCGCTGGTTGCGAACAACTAGCGGGTCGTCAACATGTAGGCGAAGATTAGAGCAACCTACAGGAGGAACTGCCCGCACGGAAAGGACTACAGCGGGGAGGAGTGCCGGAAGGGGTGGGAACGCATCAGGGCCGCGGTCGGCTGATTTTCGGGGTCGTACGCCAACGCCCTCCGCCGGCTGACTAGTGGGCGAATGTTAGGTTTGGTATACTGAAAAGCATGTTTCGAGCAAGTTTCGCGCGAATAGAATCTTGCTTGTATACGTAAAACTCTACAATCCACTTTTAACCCGATTCAGTATTATTCGAGCAGTCTCGCACGAATAGAATCACTATTATTATTACATTGTGTTTGCTTGTGCATTTATAAGATGTTTTACAAACATTTAAATGCATAAGAAGTAAACAAAGTCTAAGTCTTTTGCTTAGTAGACCGGTTTGGGCGTCGTCCACTTTAAGGTAACACGGTCGGATCTATGCAATGCTTTGCAAAAGAAAAGAAGAATTTCACAACCTACATAGGCTTTGGCTACCTATCGTGAAAGGTTGCAATGTCGGTCATATTTCTAAGCCTTATCGAAATAAGATGACATTGGTGTGGTATAGATGAACGGATCTAACAGCAAGACGTGTCTTTATGCTATCTACCGAAAGACTAGGTCTTGCTAAAATACTATTTCTTAATCTACATATGTTAGCATTGAGCATACGGTATTGATTATGCACTACTTTGACTTATCAAACGGTGCGGGTTTTTCGCAACCCAATAATCCTGATATATTGGGTAGTGGTGATTAATATCTAGCGGTGCTAGGATTGCTATTATGTTGAAACGTGCGCGAGGTGAGTCTCGTTTGATAATGTCCTCAAGAGGAGCTCGAACAAGGTTTTATTATTCGGAAAACTGGCCAGTTGGAGTTTTATTACTCTATGAATAATAAATAAATGTTTCTTGCTAAGTCCACCCTTGGAATTAATAAGATATTAATTAATTAAGTTTATAGCAGACATTAATTAATTAATGGACATTTACATCTTAAGCGCGGGAAATAAATAATAAAAGTGGAAACCCGGATTACTTGTAATTTCGGATTTGGATGGGGAGAGTTCAATATTACTTCTGTAGTGGCTGCTCGTAATATTCCAATATAAGCTTGTATTAAATTGTGGGTTCAATTTAATTAGTAAAAAGCTAATTGGGGAAGCCCATATCCAAAACCTTCCATAGATCCCTGTCTGGGCCCAAAAGGAACTTAATATAAATAGGAGAATAAAGGAGACAGAAATCATTCATTAATTTCTCTACAAAATTTCGTTCCTTTCTCTCTACAGAAGGAAGTGAATTTTTCTTGATTTTTCTCCTCCGTGAGAATATCAGCTCATCCTCCGTGAGGAATTTTTCTGTCTTCTTTATTCGAGTCCTAGTATTTTGATAAGATCAGCCCACCCTGATATCGAGATACAGTTCGGGAACCAGAGAGAAGATCCGTGGTCTAGTATCGAAGATCATCACGTGGAGAAGGCGTGAGCAATCGACGGTTCTTTGGAGAATCAAATCGGTAACTCTAAACCGTAGAATTCATGTTTTAGGATTTACTTTCTTTGAACATGAATTATTTGCGTTCTAGCATGCAATTATCTGTTTAACATGTGAATTGATTAATCGCATAATCGGTCAAATAGATCCACGTCTGATTTATTTGTTTTGTACAAGTCTTCCGCTGTGCAAGGGGCACCAAAACCCTAGCACAGAATGAGGAGGACGCCCGGAGGATAGCGGAGAGTCAGTTCCCCTTGCCGGCGAAGTATAAGGAGTTCACCTTCACGGGAATGCTATGTGTTCTTGAAGGACTCGAGAAGTTCCGGGCGGGGTGCGACGTTGGGTGGCCGAAGAAGCGAGAAGGCCGAACTATTCGGCGACTACGGCGGCGCAGCGCGGTGGATCCCACGACCTCCCCCGGATGCTAAGGAGTTTCCGTCCTCTCCATCCGTTACTCGTCGCCCTCGCCCGATTGGCCAAAAGCGGGCGCAACGGGCAGCGAGGGGAGGATCCCCCCTATCGCCCCAGGAGGTCATCTCGGCACCCCCACGCGCGTACACCTTATTCTCGCGTGCAAAAACGGAGGAACGGATGTACAAGGTCTTCCAAGAGTGGAAGGCCGCAACTGACCCCACGGAGAAGAGGTTTCTCCACTCGATGCTCGAGAACATACAGGTGGATTTGGATGCCTCGAGGGCACTGGTGGGGGGTTCAGACGCGGGCTCAGATACCCTGGGTGGCGGCGGCGAGGACGGCGGCGGCGACGACGAGGAGTAGAGAGCGGCGGGGCTCGTGTGTGGAAGCCCATTTTTTTTAAAAAAAAATCATGAATTTTTTTTATCTATGTACATTTTTTTTTATGAAATAAATGAATTTTCCGTATATGTCTCGTAAATTTAATTCTGTAATTTAATCGTAAATTTAATTCCGTAAATGTAGTTGTTTTGAATTATTTTTATTGCGGCTGGCTTAAGGCTAGCCTATTTGAGTAAAATGCTGATGTGACAGGTGGATTTTTAGTACTGATGACGTGGCAGAGAGAGAGAGTGGCTGGCCTATGGCTGAGCTATTTTTATTGTAGATGCTCTAAAGGAGGTGGAGGTTGTTACAAGGTATTTATATTCTATTTACTCCGTACCACTTTAATAGTCTTGGTTTACTATTTATGGGTGTCCCATTTTAGAAGTCCGGTTGAAATATTCTATAAATGTTATTAGGCCCCATATTCCACTCACATTTTTCCACTCACATTTTATTATAAAACTAATATACAAAAATAAGACCACATTCCACTATTTTTTCACCAATTTTCATTTACATTTCTTAAAACACATGCTGAACTTAAATAAAATGGGTAACTGCTTTTAAAGTCACAACTTTCCATGAATTCCGGTTTTTCCCCGAACTTTAAAAAGTTCGTGTTATGTCACGAACTTTATTGTCGGTTGCCATTTTCCCATGTCAGGTTTTCCAGTCTAATTCAAACTGTTCGTTTTCTATTAAGACAATGTCCAAATTTTTTTATCTTACTATCGTTATCTTCGCCTTTGAAATACCTTCGCGTGGGTACCTTGTACGCCTCAATCGGAACTCGGATAAAGATAAAAGAATTTGTATATTGTCTTAATAGGAAACAAACTATTTGAATCAGATCGGAAAACCTGAAATGGGCAAATGGCAACCGACAATAAAATTTATGACATTACACGAACTTTTTAAAGTTCGTGGAAAAAACCAGAATTTATGGAAAGTTGATAACTTTAAAAGCAGTTACCCCTGATTAAAATTCATAAAGTGAGACGGAGGGAGAAACTATTACTGATGAATTTAACATTGTAATTGCAATGGAATGATAGAGGAAGTGACCATCATAATAATATTTTACTTTTCATAATTATTTCATTTTTTTCCAATAAGTGCTTCTTGATGTTCGATTAAGAGTTGGCTTTTATCAGGTATTGTGTTGAATGGCATTAGAAACTGTAAAAAAAGTTTGGCGTTTGGTAAATTTTAAAAATTACTACTATTACAATAATTTATAACATAAAAAAAAAAGTGTCCACAAGTTAAGGGCAAATTATCAGGAGTACCTTTTTAGGTTGTTTCTATTTGCGTTATTTAATTTTAGTTTGAGACAATAACAATAAGGATACTTTATGAAGCTTTTATTAGAAATTGGTCACTCACCCCCCAAAAGACGTTATAAAGAGGAGGACTATCCATACTTATATAGACAAGTTAGTATCATTACCAAGTCGATGTGAGACAAGATTTAAGAGTTTTAACAACGTTGGTGATATAATTAGACACATGGATTAGCATCATTAATAACATTAAAAAATGCCCTTATCCGATTTTTTTTGTTGTATTGAGACTGTGAGACGAAGTTTTCCATGAAGAAAAGAGGACCTTATTGAGAATCTGTCTACATTTCTATTTACTTTATATATGGAGTATGATTATCCATACTTATATATACACAAGGATTAGCATCAGTAATGACATTAAAAAATGCCCTTATCCGATTTTTTTTGTTGTATTCAGACTGTGAGACGAAGTTTTCCATGAAGAAAAAGAGGACCTTATTGAGAATTTGTCTACATTGTGTGTAGAATGTGTGGTGTGTGTGATAACTTATACTATCTCCGTCCACCAAAATTTGTCTCATTTTTCCATTTTCGTCCGTCCTCTAAAATTTGTCTCATTTCACTTTTACCATTTTTGGTAGTGGACCTCATATTCCACTAACTCATTCCTACTCACATTTTATTACTCCACTAACTTTTTCACTAACTTTCCATTATTATATATTTCTTAAAATCCATGCCGGGTCAAAATGAGATAAATTTTGGTGGACGGAGGTAGTAGTAAGTTATATGTTGTCAGTATCCTATTATTATTGCAAATACAAATTTACAATTTTTTGAATGAATTGAAAAAGAAAACATGGTAAATTTTTGGTGCACAGATAGACTATATAATAACGTTATAAATAAATTTAAAAGCCCATAAAAACAGTATGGGCCATAATTCCCCAACAATAAGGTACGTATTTAATAAACAAGATAGTAATTAATGGAAGAATTGGTTCAAACGCAGGTGTAAGGAGGGGGATAGAAAGCGAGGGGTCGAACAGTGTAGAGCTGAAAAGGGGAGGTGGCGTTGCCGTTGATGGCGGCGGGTTTGAAGAGAACGCCCTCGCCGTAGATGATAACGGGACAGACAGCTCTTGGAGAGGAGACTAAGAAGATCTTGCACTTGTGGGCCCCCCAACTCGTCACCTTCACCGGCTTGAAACTGAATTCGCCATCGCCGCCCGTCTCCGTCTGCTCCTCCCAACTGCCCTTCTTTCTGTTATTGCATTGCAGTTTCACCACCGCACCTGCACGTATATTTGTACTCCACAAATAGATATACATATACTAGTAGTATGATTGTATGAATTCGTAGTATGAAATACATACTAACCGGGAAGAAGATCGGTTTTGATGACTGAGCCGGGCCCACCTTCCATCACACAGTAAACGCAGCTAACATACCCCTCGATATACACTTTCTTCCTCGCCGGAGACGATCCGACCACCGCTACCAGATAAAACACCACAAAATTAGCAAACCAAACGCCACCCATCATCCTCATCTCATCTACTACACTTTTAGCAGGAACGGATGCGTACTAATCAATTTATACACATTAACCGAGTATTTGCTGGAGTGTTTTCTAGTAATTTAAGGCATGTAATTAATCCTAGCTCTTCGATATCAGGATACACGATTAGTACATTACACGCAATACATAAATATATATATATACATACAGAGAGAGATGATCAAAATAAGAATGCATTCAAATCCAGAAATGCAGCTCAAATCTTGGCCATAAGATTAGATGATCTTGTATATTGCTGGCCGAGATTTTTACACTTGAGCATTTTTTTATTGCCACATGACAGCTTATTATTCGTCCACGTGTACAAATGATTGGCTAGGAATGATGGTATGGTGTTATTTAAGAGGTGTTGTCATTTTAACGCACCCCTATATATATCCCCATTGGAAGTTTAAATCTATATATATGTACTGGCAATTGCATGCTTCAATTAGCATTAGTATATACTTACTCCGTTCCATGTTAACTGAGTCATTTTGAGAAGTTTCAAGATAATTGAGTTATTTCTATTTTTCGCAAAAAGTAACTTTCTCTTTAACTTTATTCTTTCCTCATCTCTCTTATTTTATTCACCATCCATTTAAGTTTAACACACTATTCTTAAACTATGTGCCGGAAAAGAAATGTCCAATTAATAAGGAACAGATAAAGTAATTTTTACACATTTTGTTGACAAATTTCCACTTTAGTTTTTTGTTTTCGGAGTTTTTAGTTTCCCTCCCAATTTTTGTATTCTACAATCTTACGTCAAATACAAATTGTATAATGTTGCACATAAAATTTCGAAATAATAATTTGTTTAATAATAAGAGTCATATTTCACTTTTACAATAAATGGTAAGTATGACTCACATTCCATTAACTTATTCCACTCATATTTTATTACTTTAAAACTAACTTATATAAAATATGACCTATATTCCATTAATTTATTCAACTCATTTTTATTCATTTATATTTATTAAAACCCTTGCCCAAACCGAGTTATGATTTTTGCAGGCCCACTCCTTCAAGGAATACGAGGTCAAAGGAAAATAGTTCAAAAGATCGAGATTGAGTATAAGTTCAATCATATTACTCCAATTAGTAGTATAGTGATAAATAAATTAACTTAATACAAGTACAATTTTCATCTATCTAAATCAATTCTATAAGTAAACGCCCAAATATAGGTGTAAATCCCTATATATGATTAGATTAGAATAATATTGGATCTATGCATAGGTTTCCATGAGCTAGCTTGTGATTTGTAATGTTAAATCTCATAATGAGCACACCTAGGCATAATAACTACTTCTTGCTATCACAAAAAGGACTGGAGCAAAGAGTCAACAGTGAGTACACACCTTGGGGATTTCAAAAGGTTAAGAAATAAAAGACGTAGAAATTAAAGAAAAATGAAGAAGAAAGAGTGAAATCTAACTCGATACAGATCCGAGGAAGTTCTTCTTGAAATCGATCATGCTCATAGCTTCTGCATTTGGCGGCTAGATTTCTTCAGTTTAACTACTACTTACCATAAAGAATGGAATTTTGGAATGTACCTCACATGAGATTGTATAATCAGCATAAATGTAACGCTTAATATCATGCATGAATAATGAAACATAAATGCACGAACCAATTAATTAAATTTTAATGAATTAATTTTGCATGTACGTACGGTAAGTAAGTAAAACTAGTGAAAAGCAAGGATTGAAAGTAAGTAAAACTTAGTAGTAGTATTAAAAAGCGATGGAATGGATAATACAAGACTAAAAGAAATTAAGTTGAAAGAAATGATGAGATACAATCAGCATAAGTAAGAATAGTAAAGAAGGGTGCGAGCAGTGGTATAAAACTGCAAAGACGAAGTAGTATTAGTTTTGATCAAGACGAAACCGGACTTCCATGGCGTGTCATCAAAGTAAGGGTTTCCGATGGGGGCGATGCAGTTATACCATGGAGATGAGACCAAGAAGATCCTGCACTTGTGGGCCCCCCAGCTGCTGACCCTCTCCGGCGTGAACAAGAAGTGGGCGTTGCCATCCGTCTTCATCTCCAACTCCCAAGGACCCTTGTTTGTGTTGTTGCATTGCAGCTTCACCACCGCCCCTTCCATAGGAGCCATTATCGGCTCGAGGTGGAAGCTGTTGTTCGGGTTGCGGACGCACACCTTGCAGTACACCACGCCCTCCACCGCCACCTTCATTCTCGCCGCTGGCGCACCGGATCCGCACGCTGCTGCGCACAGGAAGGCCACCACCAGGCACTGGTAGGAGATCATGATCAAACCCATTTAATTTCTCTCTCTGTGTTTAATTGTGTCATTGAAATATATATATAGTTATGAAGGAATGTAGCTAGGATGCATTTGTTAGCTTATGTTATGTTATGTTATGTCAAGTGGATAGTAGTTTATTTATGGATTAATGCAAATTCAAGTTATAAAGCTGTATCTCAGCTTTCAATTTTGGGATTCCACAAATGATTTTTATTTGGGCCGATTCGCTGTCCATATGCGTCCGGGCTGCTGCTGAGAGAATTTTGTCTTATATTTTTTTCTTCTCATATTCTCTATGGAAATTGGTTGCTTCAAATTAGAGGTGATGATTTTTGTCTACTAATCATTTTCGACATATTGATTGCTTGGACATAAGAGACCACGTAAGTTTTGTATTCAAGTCAATTTTGATAAATTTGAATTGCAATGAGAAATAAAACTAATGAAATTTGAATGAAAACCTTAAATAATAGTACTACAATATCATTTTGAAATATATTAAAATTTAGTAACTAGTTCAAGTGTAGACAACAAATTATAAAATTAACCTATCCGTATTCTCGTTCAGCAACCATATATACAATATCTAATGTGTTAAATAGTAGTACTAGTTTTGAATCAACATGTCGTAGCACAGTTGATAGCGCGAAACCGTGGTAACTGTAACGACCCACTCTTCTAGGGTATAATAAATACGGCGTTCGCTACCTAGGCGGACTTAAATGCAACAAAGATCATAGGCTAGGGTTTCATCTAAAGGGATTTTACCAAAGTATTTAATGAAAAATTAGAACGATGAGAGTAACGGCTTAGCAATGAAGTTCAATGAAAGAGAGCTATCACAATTACTATTCAAAACGACAAGGTCTTAAGATAATCCAAACTGTATCATGTCTCAACAATCCAACAAAATGAAATAGTTCAAACTCAACCAAACAATAATAAGTTTCATGTTTCAGTGGAAGCATCCAAGAGAAGGGTTAAGCCATGTATGAAGATACAACTACACTCGAAGTTTCAAAATGACCATATTATTCAATTAACTTGCTCAACACCGCCAACCGCTCGTCGCCGCTCAACCTACACAT